>NC_053402.1:4269030-4529030 GCF_016859285.1 Xiphias gladius
CACCACCGTGGCTCAGTGACTTATTTTGCCCTTCCATTCCTGTTATGCTCACATTTTGGGACTTTTACAGTGCATAATTATGGTCCCCGCTCTCTCACAGCAGCAGGTATGTTATGTGATTGGAGTGTAATTTTTTCACCCTGACCATTTAAAATAGACTAGACAATTTTATTTTTAAATCAGTAAATAGCAAAGCTGACTGTTTTATTACTTTATATTCATGTACTAAATATATGAATGTCAAATAGATGTTAATCTGCATGAGTTACAAAGAAAAAGAAAAAAAAAATCGGTTATGATAATCATCAGCTTATAGTAATCACTTTGAATTGGAATGGTTTTGATCACTATAATTGGTTTCCAGTGTATTTTTTTTAAAGAACAATAATTTATTGTTACTTAAGTATTTTGTTAAAGTGTTGTACTTCGCTACATTTCAGGTCACATTCGTTACAGTGTAGGCACAAAGGTCAGATGAAACAGTCATAATAAACCGTGGGAGAATGGAACAGAAGAAAAGCAGCCAAATCAGACGCACCAGCAGCAGAGAAGTTGCTGATGTTGAGTCTACAGCTGCAGAGAGATACATTTTGACTCACTTACTTTTAATTTAAATCAATAATTAATTTAATTATTCTAATTAATTGGGTTGGGTCCTTTATGATACTTCAATATTCTTTAAGTCTCTAAGGTCACAAATGCATATTTTTCTTAACTGTTTCAAACCAGGCTTTGATTAGTTTGAAAACCTTAGCTCTTTATGGAACAGATTACTCTTGGATTAGTTTGACTGGTTTACTCAGGTCAGGATTTTCACAAAAAAAAATGCTTCCTTTATGCAATACTGTTAGGGTCCAGTTTTCTCATATTACCAAGTGGATCAGAATCACTTCGGAGATCTACAGAACTGCTGTGAATAATCGTTATTGGATAACGTGAAACTTTACACTCCAACCTGGACTGAAAAGTGAGTGTGTTTGTGTGTCTCTCTTACTCTCCCTGCAGGGGTCCAGGGATGCTGGTTCTGATGAAATACTGCCTCTCTGTTCCTGTCTCCAGCTCTCTAAACAGATGGACACCACAAAAACACAAATGTCTAAATATGATGATGTGGTATATAACATAATCTTGCATTCATTTGCTCCTCAGCTGGACATTCAGACTTAAATGGACATATAGCTGCTTTACATATTTTCCAAGTTTGCTCTGTGTTACTTCTTTGTGAAAAGTTGTAAGTCCATTATCTCAAAGAGCACTAGTGTCTGGAGAGGGAGAAGGGAGAGACTTTCGAGTAACAGAGCTAGAATGTATAAAGTGTCTGAAACAGAAGTCCAAGTCAAAGGTTTAACAATCCTCCCAACTTCATTGAAACCACAGGATCATCAGAAAGCCATTAATGTAACTTTTGGTCATTTCCCTGCTGTAAGATTTGATGACTGTTTTTCTAATTACAAGAATAAGGACAATAGTCTTTAATCTTACCTCTGTCCATCCCCCAGGAGCCTCATGGCTTCACTCAGATTTTTGCCCACTTGAGCCAGCGCGGAGTCCAACATCATCAAAGGTCAATGTATAGGTGTGTGTGTGCTGGGAGAGAGTTTAACAGAATATTCAGACAATCATTTTATAATCAATCATTACAACGGCTGCAACACTTAGTTATGTGTATAATACAGAATTTACACTGTGAATACGCATATACACATTTAGACACAAAGACACATTTTAAATTTTAAAAATTTAAAATGTGTGTCTACAATGGTAAAATACATTTCCCACAGGTAAAATGTTGTTAAAGTTCTTATACAGGTCATTAACTAGCAAAACATTTACAAAAATATTGCATTAACTATTTAGGAATTACAGCCATTTTTATACATAGTCCCTCATTTTCAGAGGCTCAAAAGTAATTCGACAATTGACTTTACAATAGCTTTCATGGCCAAGTGTGGCCTGTTTCCTCGTTATTTCATGACAAATGAAGCAGATAAAAAGGTCTGGAGTTTATTCCAAATGTTGAATTTGCATTTGGTAGCTGTTCATGGGAACTCTTAATATGCAGTCCAAAGATGTGTCGATGCAAATGAAGGAGGCCATCATTAGGCTTTAAAAAAAAAAAAAAAAAAAGCCTATCAGACAAATGGCAGAAACTTTAGGATTAGCCAAATCAACAATTTGGTACATTCTTAAAAAGAAGAAATTCACTGGCGATCTCAGCAACACCAAAAGGCCTGGACAACCACAGAAGACAACTGAAGTGGATGATCGCAGAATTGTTTCCTTGGTGAAGAAAAACCTCTTCAGAACATATAGCCAGGTGAAGAACACTCTCAAGGAGGTAGGTGCATCATTGTCAAAGTCTACAATAGAGGGACGCCTTCATGAATGTAAATACAGAGGGTTTACCACACGGTGGAAACCACTGGTAACACCTCCTCCTGAAAATTTTACGAAGCACCAGCACAAAATTTACAGAAATATCATTGTGCTGTTTTATTTTAAAGGAAAGAGTCACAAAGTGAAATAGTGCTTTAAGGGAAAAACTATCATTAAATAAAATAGTGACAATTAATAGTGTCTATGTTTAATAGCAATCTATTAAACATAGACACTAATTAATAAATTTACAAATGTAAACATTAGGTATTTGGTCAGTACATTACTGTCATTACAGCAAATGTGCTGCAATTCCATCAGTGCATGTCCATGCATAGTTTAGGCTTCATGCTGTCATTGTGCTTTACGAGTGTTTCATGTTAAAAGCTTGCAGTCAAGTTGACAAACTTAGTTTTTCCTGGCAAATGTTTGGCCACAGCAAGAGCAGTACATACCATACATGGCGTTCCTTCCTTTGCAAAATCTCAGCCACGCAAACTGCGTGAGCCATTTCTGTCAGGAGGAGTAGATCGTGGCCTTTTTCAACATAAAATTACCTGCTCATTCCTCGTCTGATTTATCCTTATCAGAAATTTTGTTTCATGGTGTATCCAACTGATTTTGAGCCTCTAAAAATGAGGGACTATATATAAAAATGGCTGTCATTCCTAATTGGTTAATGCAATATTTTTGTTAAACCCCTTGAATCAAAGCTGAAAGTCTACACTTAAATCAAATCTTGATGGCTTCCTTTCAAATCCACTGTGGTGGTGTCCAGAGGCAAAATTACAAAAATTGTGTCACTTTCCAAAATACTTAACCGGACTTAACTGTATTTGGGATAAAATAAGAACAGACATGCAGCAGCAGACTACTTAAATACTCAGAGTAGGCTGAAAAAAATCTCTTCAAGGCTCTTGATACAAAGGTAAATACAGAAGAGTTCATAAATGTAGCATCACAATTATTGTGAAATAATAGTAAACTTGCTCAAATGGAGACCTCTAGAGCTGTCTTAAATTTTAGAGGATTTTTTGTGTAAGTAGGAGTAAAAGTGAAGGCTTATTATTTTTTAAGTCCACTTTTCGTTGTTTTATAAAAGACGAGCCCTTGTCCTCATTATTCACATCATTGTATGACTAAAAGGTGGTCACAGCAAAAATTTACTTGATTTAGTTTTTTTCTATTTACTGCACTTTGTATGAAGTTAATTATGAATAAAAAAACTATGGAATCATTTTTGAAAACATCCTCACTCTACTGTTAGTGAACAGTAAAACTTTGCACAGTACTGTTTTAGCACATTGGAAAAAATTTCAATGTCCAAGTGCTTATGTGTCTGAGACTTTAATGAGGAGCCGAAAATTAGGGCCGAAAATTCTATTTACGACCACAAAAAGCCAGCAGGCTACGAAACTGAACTAAGTCATATGTTCTGCCCATCTGACAATCGATCTCTTCTGTTCCCTTTAAGCAGGCTACTATCACAGCATGGCACCTACACACAACAAACAGCACTGTCCGTGGTTCTGAAACAACAGCTATATTGCACAAAATTTATTTACAGATTGTGATAGCGACAAAGGAGGTGCCGGATCCAATTAAATAGGTGCTGGTCCCAGTCTGGGAAGTCCTGGATCCTGTTCCAGCAGGATCTGGCAGAAATTAAGTCCTGCTCCCAGTGTTGCCTTAGGGAGGGTGAACACAGGCACATTCTTCATTTGCCGGTTATGTACTTTGCTGGGAGCTTCAAACTATCCTCCCAGGATCCCGCCCCCACCTCCAAACCTGTGCCTACACTAACCATTAGGCATCAATAGCTCCAAAACATGATCTGCTATGTGTTTTATGAGCATCAAGCAAAACCAGAAGCACTGCTGCCAGGCAGAACTGGGCTACAGTGACAGGACAGTGCTTTTAAGCTATGACAGCAGCATGGCCATATCCAAACTGAAATACTGTATCTCAAACTCTACTAGATGGATTGGCACAATATTTGGTACAGACATTCATTTCACTGTCAGGATAATTTGTAATAACTTTAGTGATTCTCTCACTCTTCATCTGCCAACATCAGTCAATCAATCAATCCGTCTAATTTGACTTCAACACATGCCAAATATGGGATTCACTTTGTACATCTTTAGTGAACATTTTATCATAATTACAGACTTTATCTCATCCATTCCAGTGCCCAAAAAAAGCTGGACATTTCTCTATACTTAATAGGCTGTAATTTCAGGTTTCAAGGATAGGATACAGTGTAGCATTCAAATGGGTGTGGACACTTCATTTGGAAACACATTCAACGTGTGTTTACTTTGGAAAGCCGGAGCACAGAGACCATCAACACATAGTTTTATAAAGTATTGCCTATCACTTAAAACTTGACTGGTTGAGCTACTTAGTGATTGTCCTTAAGGCGTGATATACAGTTTAACTTAAATTTTCTGATTTTATTTATCTACCAGCTATTCCTAGATAAAAAGTGAAACCCTAAACTGCAACGATTAGTCGCTTAATGGATTAGTCAGTTGAGAGAAAATTAATCTGCAACTATTTTGATAATTGAAAAATTGTTTTAGTTATTTTTGAAGCAACAAGGCCAAACAGTTACTGGTTCCAGCTTCTCAAATGAGAGGATGTGATGCTTTCCTTTGTCATACATCACAGTAAACTGAATATCTTTGGGTTTTGGACTGTTAGTCAGTCAAACAAGACATCTGAGGATGGCTTCTTGGGCTGTGGGAAATTACAACAGGAATTTTCACTATTTTATGACATTTAATTTTCAAAACAAATGATAGATTTATGGAGAAAATAAATCGGCAGATTAATCGATATTGACAATCATTATTTGGAGCCCTAGAGTCAAATATAAAATATAATTATGGTCCTTGACCATAAATATATATATAGTGAGAGCAGTATCTTTGGGAAAGTGGTGTCAGACTTTTGGACCTCACTGTATAATAATAAAGTAAGTATTAAAATATAGACATTAAAAATATATAAACACCAGGGGTTCCCCAGAGTAGTCGACTTGTCATTTTTATTGCTCTGCCATGACACTTTAAGCTTGAAGTCGACTACTCGCTGATCCAATGATTATGACACTAACAACACGGACGCCTCAGAGAAGAAAACAGGCGAACAGTGGTGCATCAACTGTTTGGAAATACTTCACTAATGATGAAACCTTTACTACTGTCACTTGCAAAATATTCAAGTCCGTCCTGAAATGCAACAAAAGTACAATTGCCATGCATACTCACCTGAAAAGGCATCCACTAATGCTAGTTGAGGAAGGATCCAAATCCTCTTGACAGCAGTCAGTTAGCGACTTCACCAATGACTTGTCGCAACAGAGCAAAGATGGCTGCAAATCACCAATTTGCCAGTGAATTACATTGTCAAAGATGTTAGACATTTAGCTGCCCTACATGGAGAAGGCATCAGAGAAATACTGAATTTTGTTGAACCTGGCTTCAATGTCCCATCCTACAATACATCTATGATGCCAGAGAGACATACTCCTGCCAACATTGCAGATCATCTGTCTGACACAATCAAGGAATACAGCATACTGGTGTTTTGAACAGTCCATGATAATGCAAGTACCATACCCACGGATCTACTTGAAATTATTCCCAAAGATCTGGGATGCACTGGGCACACTCGACAGCTGGCAATAAAGATTGATTTAGTCTTATCTGATGTTTTAGGGCTACTGATGCAGCAAGGAGAGTTGTCAGCCACTTTCATCACTCAGCAGTGACCACTTGCACCCTGTGGAAAAGGCAGGAATAACTTGGCATCTGGATCAACAAACTCCGGACTGACCGTCCGGTCTGGTGGACTTCCACAGTTGTCATGCTCCAGCAGCATTTTGAGCAAAGGGTCACGGTGCAATCTCCACTCACAGATGAAACAGTCACCAAACCAAGCATCCAGAAGTCACTTGCCATGAGAGCATCACAGTGGGATATTTATTAACACCACATATTCCCACCATGGAGTACCTGCTGCAGTGGTGGACCTACAACCACGACAGATCTCCCCATTTGACCAAGCTATGCACAAGCTACTTGGCTTGTGTATAGTGCTGTGCTGGTGGCTTGGTCCCAGCCACCAGTGGATGAGAGGATTTTTTTCTCTGGCTGGGAATACCATTACACAAGAGCAGGCGAGCCTTCATCCAGCCCACGTTGATGACTTTATGTTCTTACACGCAAACCAGATCGAAAAGGAAAAACTCTGGCTGACCGGGATTATGAAAGGGAGTAGTTACATGCTAGATCTTGCCTTTTTGTTTTCCTCCCCAATCTTTATATCGACTTTCTTCTTTTGCACTTAAATGAGTTGTAAGAAGATACAACTCTTAGATAAGAATCTAAACATCTAAAGTCCACTGTGCTCTATATGTGTGTATATTCAAGTACATATATTTTTTTTTATGTTTTATTTTTACTTGTTTGCAAACCTGATTAGTATACAAATTAAGTTGGATTAAATTATTATCAGGGTCTCTTTATCCCTTTTAGACCAACAATAAAAGGCATTAAGTTTTTAGTAAGCTATCGGTTATCTTTAGTAACATTAACACAGTGAGTATTTTATGTTTACATCTGATATAGGCTTCATATCTCCATGGACGTGGCTGTAGCAGGTGCACTGCTGCTCTCCTGCCAACGGAGGAGGATCCTCTGAGAGTTGAATAAGCGGCAATCGATTAGGCTGATGTCTCCTCCTCGCTTGGCAGAACCGCAGTGTCAGCGGTTGTCTTTCTTTCAGCTGAAAAATTAGTGATGAGGCGAGAGCAGCTGCAACAAAATACACGTTTCACAGAGCTTCCACACCCGCAGAGAAGAGCAGGACACGGTCTGCTAGCTAGCAACAGACACACAGCTTCACACAGCAGACCGAGCTCTCCCTCGCTGCTCTTACCTTCACTGCTCACGGCTGAAAGCCGAACAGAAGATGCCGAAAATCCGTGGCAAGGAAACGCCGCGATGGCCCTTCGAGAAAGCGTACTGAAATATTTGACTTTGACACGTATTCACTGCTCACACTTCTGTCTGTATCCCGTAGAATGAACCGGACAATTTACTTCCTGGACTCGTGCGCGACGTGCGTTCCACGCTGGCAGTGCCGACGTCACGCTTTACCACAGAACTGGCCAGTCAGGTAACTGTTGATGACAGTGGATTATTGTAATTTGTTAATTTATTTTGTTGTACACGGAATCATAACAACAAAAATATAAGATATGTTAGGCTATTAAAAACCCGAGTCTGAGAGAAGAGATCAACTTTCTTATTATGAGACTGAGAAATAGCATCAGTGTATAAATAAACTTAAAGGGAGTGAGCATTTTTGTTTTTGTTTAAAACCATCCACAACTTACTGCAGGAAAAATGTTTAGGCGTGTCCTACACCTTTCCTGCATTGGTAGACTTGTCCATGTGTGAGGCATTCACTGACACTTCAGCTTCTACATTTTACATTCTCCCTGATTAAAATATGCCATTTCACTATGATATTTCAAATGTAATTTTTTGACTTTCGCAGTGGACAAAGTCATACTGTTTCTGTCATTTTGGGCTGAAAGATTTTAGGAAATTATTTGATTGCAACTGCTTTTACCAATGTTGCAATTTATGTTGTATATGTTATGTTTCCACATTGACATTAACATAAAATAGTACAGTTGTTGAGTTTTTCTTTTAATAAACCAGTCACATGAAATTCAACTTCAGTAAATTTGCATAGTTTTCTGCAGAAAAACTGAAGATGTATCTTGATTTTATTAAGATTTAAAGTATTATATATTAATATTATTAAAAATAACCTTCTTTAAAGTCTAATTCAAGGACCTCCCAGCTAGCACACGTTCTTTTTAAAACTGAATGAAGAGCAGCATGGCACACAAGTACAACGTAATCTGTCATCTGGTTAAAAACATTTATTACAAAGGCTGTTGCAGAGATTAGTTACAATAGTTCCGAGGGATAATTAAAATGCGAAAATAAATTATTGCTCCACAAGTTACTAAAACTCCACTAAAACAAGGCAATGACAAATCCAGAAAGCAGAGGGAATCTGAAGAGTCAAAGTAAAACAGGAAGAGGGATATTTAAATGTCAAACATGGCTCTTGTCTCTTGCATCCACCTGGCCAGATTCATGCCACTGGCTCTCTGATCCTCACGTCACTCTGTTTGCTGACGAGGACACCTAGGGAACAACAAACAAACCGCAATTATCAAGTATACAGTGCCTCGTTGCCCAGCCCAGCCTATCCCCTGACAGAGTGCCCTTCACCACAGAGGCAGCTACACACGCAGCCAGACAGAGCTGAAAGCTCTGCCTGGGGTCTCTGTCGTCAAGCCTGTAGCACTCTCAGCTCCACTGGTTCGTTGGCATAGACGATTCTTAAGTTTCTTCCTGCCTCTGCATCTGTTACGAGGCCTGTCTCCATGCTGTCATCTGTTAACGCCATTGGCCTATCACCACCTCATCTGTCAGCATTGGCTCAAAAAACTGTTAAATACAATGAATCTAGTCTAGGTGAGGGTAATATACTGAATGTTACCAGGATAAGACAATCAATACATTAACCACCAACAGAGGGAAGGACAAGGAATTTGCACAAAACATGCAAGACAGAAAATACAACTCACCAAATAACTAAAACATTGAACAACAAAACATGGTTTGATGAGCAACAAACACACAAATAGTGAATCAATTATCTGTACTGTATCTGCAGTGTAACACATACATACAACAGGCCACTATCTCATGGATTCACACAGAGTGAGAAGAGACAACAGATACTGTGAGGGGTGGAAGAAACTATTTGGAGATGACAAAAAATGTAGTTAAGAACATTTATTAAAATTTAGAGTCACCAATTGATGTGCATGTTTTTTGGGATGTGGGAGGAAACCAGGGAAACCTAGAACCTAGAACCTAGAAACCTAGGGAAAACCCATGCAGATGTCGGGGAGAACATGCAAACAGCTGTTCTCCCTTCATAATATTTACATAATATTCAGTCTTCTCATCTTTCTGTGTCCACTGGGCTGGAGGCAGGCAGGGGCAAAGTTGGTGGAGAGGGTTGGTTCAGTGGAAGAACTCTCTGGCACTGAAAAAGAGACAAGCTTTATAACATTTCATGAAAACATTTTACCCAACAGATCCACTGCTGAGGAAAAAATACACTTTCTTAACAGATTAAATGGAATTTTCCATTGAATGATGCAATATTAAAAGACTGATTTTTGCATCTGCACGATTTTTAGCAAAAATATTTACATTATGCTAAATATTATGACTAGGCCACTTGTGATAAATGGTACAGTTAGGGCTGCACGTGTAAAATGTCTACATTTTGGAAATCGGGTCATTTCAACATACACCAAGCGGCCACAATTTAACAAAAATTGGAAACCATTCACAATTTAGACTATATAATTTTAAGTAATTTTATATTCAAAAGAAAACAATAGTGTTGCTTATCTATGGAACGAAAAACTGGCTAGCAGACAAAGGCAATCTTAGTATTTATCTGATGTGATTTGATCCCCAAGAATCACATGAAATTAAATTAAATCAAAATAAACTGAATCAGGACTTTCTAAATAGAAACCGAATCATAATATATGTCAATATCCAGTTGTACATCTATGAACTTGACCACCATCAGACATCTTATAAAAAAACTTCCAGGTTGGCCATATTAAATTGGGGGTGGCAACTAACAGTTACTTTCATTATCTGTTGATTATTTTTTTGATTAATCAATTAGTTGTTCAGTTGTAAATTAGTTGTTCAGTAGTAAATTGACCAAGATTTTCATAGTGAAAATTCTAAAATGCTAATATTAAGAGCAGGAAGAATGCTTACCATGTTCACAATCTCAGTTTGACAAAATAGCATGCTAACATTTGCTAATTAGCACTGAGCACAAAGATATTAGCTAGCATGACTACAAGAAGTGAATCAACTTGTATAGAGGTCAGCTTTGAATCACAGTGTAACATATATATTGTTCTTGTATCGGGGTGAGTATGCAGAGTTGTCAGGCCCACGGTTTCCCTTTTCTAATTGGGCTATTTTTTAAGTGTTGCCACAGGATTAATTTTTTTGTCCGCTGGTTGTGTGGACCTATTTTGCATGCAAATTACATGAATAATATCTACCAAGAAAAAATCCATATTTTAAATGAAATAATTTATTTATACCCAAATCTTAACAAAATGACTCCAGATCAGCATGTACACACACGCCAACACACCATGTGCAAACACACAAATACACCCACACAATGTGCTGTCATGCTCTCCGCTGCCTGGCACCAGCCTCTCGATCCCAACTCTGCTAGAGAAAGAAAGCAAGACAACCAAGATTGCCAGGTCCGGGTATCTAATTACACAAGGCCATTTTAGGACCTAGGTGAAAGAACTGTTTAGGAAAAATGCTTTTAATGCTGGCACACAACATTTATGGTGTTACTTTATAGATATTACAGTCATTTGGCGATGATAATAATGCTGTTGGACTTTAAAAATTGTGTATATGGTTTGGAAAAGGCATATTTTGAGTTCTGGTATTGGGCTGGTTTTTGGGCTGGTTTTGATTAGCCATTGTGCTGGGTTTTTTCACACAGACATGGCAACCTGGTGTGTTCAGCTGATCATTTTTCAAAGAGTTCTCCCTCTTTAATTCTTAGTGCTTTTTTTGTGCTTTTCCTCCCAGAAAACATCCAAATGTTCAGAGCCATATTGCCTCGTTTCTGCCACTCTAAATTTGCTACAGCAGAAGAGAAGAGAGCAGAAGAGAAGATTAGCATGTTTAAAACATCACAGCACCAATGGGGAGACAATAAAGAATTGAAGAAATAAAGTGATAAAGGCTGTTTTCAGTGTTTATAGGGTGATCTTACTGGTTGCCATCCTCCAGCTGTCTCCTCTATGTCTCTGAAGTCTTCTTCCTGTAGCAGTCTTAGTTAATTAATCCAGCCAAATCAGGAATCTTTTTCGAACACTTTTATCTCTCTGTAAATACCAAACTGGAGTGTAATATTAATTGCATTAGAACTCCATTGTTGTCCGAAAACAATGTCAGTGAGCAATGCATTATTTCCTCCAGTATGTTTGATTAAAAGTACAGTAACCAGCTGTTTTAGTAAATTACTGAGCCATTTTTAAAAAATAAATTATTTCAGTCAGAAAGTACTGAGACATGGATTAACACATTTTGTTTTTTGTTTTTTAATGGGATTTTTTGACAACAAGTAAAGTAAACCTATCCTTTAAAAGCAGGCAAGGATATCTTGGCCAACACTCTGTTATTGTGCCTAGACACTTACACCACATTTTTTAAATTCTATGAAAACAAATATCGAATTGCAATTTAATTTGACAAATATTACAATTCAAGTTGTGATATTTTCTATTAATTCAACTGTGTTTGTCAGTTTGGCTGCTTAGGTACGTTCTAAGTTATTCCCTCCGTGTTTTGCTCTGTGCTAGTTATTGTATCCTTGCACTCAGGATCACTGCATGCCTGCCAGCTTGCCCGCTCACATATCTGCCTGCCATGCTATCAACAAACCAGCTTTGCTTCAACAGTCTCTATCCTCCATAACCCACCATCTCACCTGCTTGCTTCCATGCTCATTACCCTGCCAGCCAGATATCTAGCCCCGTTCTCCACCTCGCCTTCACTCCTCTCTCAGCTCAACTGCCTGCCCATTCCCCAGCTCATTCCCCAGCTTGCCAAGTCAGTCATCCAGCCCCACTCACTACCCTTTCTCCATTCCCCACTCAACTGTTCCCTGCTGGGCGCCTGCTCCCCCCACTCCCTGCATCCTATTACCAGAACCCTCATTCCCCTTCAACCTTTTTTTCCCGAGATAAGGTAATAAACTTTCTGTTGGGCATTTGAGCTCTGAGTCTGTGTCCTGTGTATGGGTTCACCTACTGTTTTTAACAACATGGTCACAAACTTGTTTGTTTCTATATTAATAAAATCACATAAAATAATGCAGTTGTTGGTCTGCCGACTCACAGTATTAACAGAAAACTACTACAGCAAAAATTTGTCTGCAGGAGTTGTCATTATAGCCACTGAAATTAACAATTTCTGTTTTAAACCTTGGCTTCCAACACTTGTTACACTGTTAGTTATGTAAATCATGATTAAAATTGTGGTTCAAAACCTTTAAACACAATATAGGATATATTTCTTTGGTGATTAATGTCTAATTGCACTGAGAAATTCACCAAACACATTTTATCCGATTTATATTTTATTGTATTAATGTTTTATTTGGACATTTTAATATGTGGCCATTTCAGAAGCTAATGGGGATCCTGCAGAATAAACAAATATCTCCCCAAATTAAAGTATACAAAACAATATGTTGTAATTCTGTTCACATGAAACAAAATTTTCAAAACGTTACTTGGGATATCTAAACTTCACTTCTGTAAAGTTCTGCCAGCTTTGGGAATCATAGCAAACACTACTCTCCCAGTTCGTTTTCCTGTTTTGTAATTGCATCAATTACACTTTATCAGTGAAAGTAGCAGGAACTGTTATATATTCAAAATAATATTCAACAAGAACAAAGGATGGATGGCAAGGTGTTGCAGTTGTTAGCATTGTTGCCTCACAGGGCCTTTCAGTGTGGACCTGTATGTTCTCCTCCCACTTCTCCCACAGTCAAAAAGACATGCAGGTTAGGTTAATTGGCAACTCTAAATTGCCCGTAGGTGTCTATCACAAGTCAGTCCTGTGATAGAGTTTTGACCTGTCCAGGGTGTACCCCGCCTCTTTCCCAATGTCAGCTGGGATTGGCTCCACCCACCCCCGTGACCCGCAAAAGGATAAGGGGTATAGCTAATGGAATGGAAAAACAAATGCCTATCTTGACCTTTTCAAGGAAGGTGGTGACCATCTCTAAGTCCACACTAGTCTCAGCCCACTCCAATCTTTGTAAAACACTCAGGGACTTTCTTCCTCTCCGTGTGGCAGAGGATCTTGTTGGTTGTCGGATGGAGAACTTTTGATTCATCCTCTTCTCTTTGACCTACACTGTGTCCAACCTGACCAGTAGATGTTTCCAAAATGAACTTTTCTAAGATGGTACTTGACCTTACAGCCTATGAATAGTAATTGTACTAAAAGTTCCACGGTGATAGTCGTTACAGGCTTTTTACCCGTAATGAAGACAAAATGCTTTACTGTGCTGTAGTAATGAAGTGTAGTGTAGGCCATGCGAATTTTTGGTTTGCTATACTTGGCGTCGTTGATATTGCGAGTGTAGAGCCATCCCCTACCATAATTAATATCGGTGGGGTAGACAAAATAATAGAAACACCTGTTAATGTGACACAGTACAGTTCAACAGCACCACAAAGTACATTCTCCCAAAATGATCATGCATACAATAAAATATGAAATATTTCCGTATTTGGTGTAATGACAATCACAGTGATCAATCCTTTTATCACTTTAATCAAATGTGACAGCCCAGTTTGTGTCACAGAAAGGGGGTATATACTTTATTTTTCTAAATTTTGGGTTTTAATGAGGTTAGAAGATGTTTTAGTTAGCATTATTATTTTAACACATACATCAGTGGGGTCTGTTGGCCCCCAAACAATGCTGAAGTAACACCTATGTCAAAAAATATCAGGGTTTTTTTGCACCAGTGATTTGATTAATTGCATTTTTAATTTGAGAATATATATCACTTAAGCACAGTATCATCTCAAACGGTAAGCATAGCTTCTGCATTATTACTTGTCTTTTCTCCCTCTCTGGTAGAGGTCCTGGCTTATCAAAATTTACATGCTGCATATTTCTAAGTAAGGTGACTTAAGATAAGATTGAACTTCTTTCATCATGTGGGAAATTTGTGTCCCCACGATGCTCAATATAAATAGTGGGATGTATGAACACATAGTAGAAATGTACTATATATACAGTGCATTCAGAAAGTATTCAGACCCGTTCACTTTTTTACATTTTGTTGGTGATGTTGTAGCCTTATTCTAAAATTGTTTAAGTCCTCTTTTTCCCCTCATCTGTCTACACTCAATACCCCATAATGACAAAGCGAAAACAAAATTTTAGAATTTTTGCAAATTTATTAAAAAGGAAAAACTGAAATATCACATTGACATACATATTCAGACCCTTTACTATGACACTTTAAATTTAGTTCAGGTGACTCCCATTTGTCTTGATCATCTTTGAGATATTTTTACCCCTTGACTGGAGTCCATCTTTGGTAGATTCAATTGATTGGACATGATTCGGAAAGGCACACACCTGTCTATATGAGGTCTCAAACTTCAGAACGCATATCAGAGCAAAAACTAAGCCATGAAGTTCAAGGAACTGCCTGCAGAGCTAAGAGACAGATTTGTCTCTCTTATTTAATGAGAAAGTGTGGAACAACCAGGATTCTTCCTAGAACCGGCCGCCCGGCAAAACTGAGCAACTGGGGGAAAAGGGCCTTGGTAAGAGAGGTGACCAAGAACCCGATGGTTACTCTGACTGAGCTCCAGAAATCACGTGTGGAGATATGACAAACTTCTAGAAGGACAACCATCACTGCAGCACTCCTTGGATCTGGGCTTTATGCCAGAGTGGCTAGATGGAAGCCTCTCGTCAGTGAAAGATATATGAAAGTCCACTTGGAGTTTGCAAAAGCGAGCAATTAACGGACTGTGAGAAGCAAGATTCTCTGGGGCACCGGGCACCACTAATGACCTGCCCATTACCATCCCAGCTTTGAAGCATGGTGATGGCAGCGTCATCCTGTGTGGGAGTTTTTCAGCTCCAAGGATAGGGAGACTGGTCAGGATTGAGGGAAGCTGAATGGAGCAAAGTAAAGCGATATCCTTAATGAAAACCTGGTCCAGGACCTCAGACCTCAGACTGGGCTGAAGGTCCACTTTCCAACTGAACAATGACAATAAGCACACTGCCAAGACAACAGAGGAGTGCCTTAGGGACAACTCTGTAAATGTCCTTGAGTAGCCGAGCCAGAGTCCTGACTTGAACCCATTTGAACATCTCTGGAAAGACTTTAAAAATGGCTGTTCACCGATGAGCTTGAGAAGATCTGCAGATAAGAATGGCAGAAAGTCCCCAAATCCAGGTGTGCAAAGCTTGTCGTGACAAACCCAAGAAGACCCGCTGTTGCCAAAGATGCTTCAACTAAGTACTGAGTAAGGGGTCTGAATATTTATGTCAATGAGATATTTCAGTTTTTCCTTTTCAGTAAATTAGCAGAAATTTCTAAAATTCTTTTTTTCACTCTTTCACTCATTATGGGGCATCATGAGAAAAAAAAGAACAATTTTAGGCTTTGAAAAAAAAGTGAAGGGGTCTGAATACTTATTATTCAGTGTCTTCTCCATTACAATTCAGAGGGAGATATTTGCTTTTTATTTCACAACATTTATTTGACAAATTACTAGATCTTTACTGATTAAGATTACATACAAAATATATTGTGAGTTTATAAAATGTACAGCATTGTTATAGATTAAATTGCCTAACTACATCAATAAACTAACACATTGAAGCATCTGTAATAATAATACAATGATGTAATAAACAGTCACTAGGGTCAGTCACTGCATTATGAGTACTTTAATTTTCAGTACTTTTGATACTAGTACATTTTGCTAATAATATGTACTTTTACATCAATTTTTGGTGCAGGATTTTTACTTACTTATTCTATTTTGGAGTTTTTTAATAATGCGATATGGCTGTGAGTAGTCTCACCCAAAATCACCTTTCTGAGAAAGCCAATCATTTACACCACAACCTATGTAGCACCTTCCAAACTTCTAAATACAGAAACAGCTACGGCTACACAGAGCACATAAAGCCAGAATGACTTCAGTAATTTTTCTAATTGTCTCCCTTTAAAAGTATAATGGCTTAGTTATGGATGACTTGATCTTTTTAAATGAGTTTTCTCTGAGTTCACCAGAGCAACCAAATCCAAATTCCAAAGAAAAGCCACTACAAAAATATTAATCTGTCTGTCTGAGAGCTGGTTCTAACCCAAACACAAAATCATAAATGTGTTCATTGTTGAACATGCCAAGTGTCCCAGCCCAGCAGCTGACTCTTAATAAACAAGTCAGTCAATGATCTACTGGATACAGCTGCTCTGATAATATGTTGTAAGACAAGCAAACACACACTATATTAGGTTGTGTAATCTTACAACAACCTCAGCTCTAAAAGTTGGAAACCTTCCCAAAAAAAGTTAAAGTTCATTTTGAGGCTAATGTGTGTTAATGTCTAATTTAGCTGTGTATTATAACCATAACAATTAAAACTGTACAAATAAAAGGGCTGCAATCGTGTTACAATTTTATATTACATATTACAAAAACCAAAGAGTGCAGGAGGCAGCACAGTTGGGTGCAGTTCATTTTTTTAATCAGCCACTTCTCTGTGGAGTTTTTCTTTGCCATTGACCAGTGTCAGCTAAGGAGTGTGAAATAAGAAAGAAGGAAAAAAGAAGTGGCTGCATAACAGTGGTCAGTACCTCCTCCTCATTAGCATTGGGGATGGAGGAGTTGGCAAAAATCCTCAGTTTGCTGCTCCCATGGGTGGTCATGTGTCCATTGCAACAAGTGGAATACTCTGGCAACTCCTATTAAAAGTTATGAAGCTTTCAAATCTGGCAGATATTGCTGTTTGGTATCTGGATTCACCTAACTGCCTGGGAAGACTTTATTTTATGGGTCCCATAGATTCCTGGTAAGAAACTGATATAAGCCTGTAAATACATAGGATATTTCCCTGGAAAGCATTGGCGGGAAGTAACTAATTACATTTATTCAAGTGCTGTACTTAAAATATAATTTTGACTTGTACTTTACTTGAATATTTTCATTTTATGCTACTTTAGACAGAAAAGATTAGGTAAAGATTAGAGAAAATATACAGATGTATGTAGCAGAACTTTTTTTTTTTCTTTCTTCCTTTCCCATTAATCTTCTCATCAGCCTGACCCCTGTAAGGGAAATCATGTTTTCTTAATCTATTATTCTGATTTGGTGTATTAAATTGTATTTAATTGTGTGATAATTATGTAAGATGTTCTCTCTGACCAGACAGAGTGCATGTGTGTATGTTTCAATGAACTGTTTAAGTAAATAGTACTGTACTCAATGACTGGTCTTAGACAAACTGGAGCCTCTGCATCAGAGAACAGCGGATGGAGTTTGAACTGTTTATGTACGAGTTACATCACAACATGCATCCACCATCTACTTGTGTACGTGACAGCTGCCTGGACTTTCTGCATTTAAGGGCCGTGATTTCAACCTCTAGTGTGTCAGTTTCTTGAAGCCTCCAGGCTGACAGACTGCACCCTATTCGGCCGAATAGTTAGACTCTGACTCTGTTTGCTGACTGTTGTTGGTTGTTCATTTTAATTTGACTCAATACTCTGTAATAAATTCTTTAAATCTGAGTTTGAGCTCAGTGTTATTAAGGCATCTGTAATTTCTTGTTCCTCACCATAGAGCAAGAGGTTTTTTTCCTCAACAACCCCCAGGTTGGGAACCACTTTGATACCTAAGTACTTAAGTATATTTTGCTGTTAATACCTGAGTAAGATTTTGAATTCAGGAATTTTACTTATAACAGATTTTTTTTAAATTATTATATTATTAATTTTTTTAAAATTATTTTTAATTATTGTATTATGTTGTATGATTGTATATAGAGTAGACTGCTTGACAACTAATGCTGCTTATGCAATGATACATAAGTGTTAATCATCTAATAATGTAATACACTCACCAAGCACTTTATGTGGAACACCTGTACACCTGCTTATTCATGCAATTATCCAATCAGCCAAGCATGTGACAGCAGCGCAATGCATAAAATCATACAGATACAGGTCAGAAGTTTCAGTTAATGTTCACACCAAACATCAGAATGAGGAAAAAACATGATCTCCCTGGCATGACTGTTGGTGCCAGGTAAACTGGTACTTAGGAAACTGCTGATCTTCTGGGATTACGTTCATGTGACACATGCTGCTCATCTGTGTTAATCGTAACGCAGCTTTTTATGACAAGTTGCTCAAAATTTAATTAAGCATTTATGTGATAGTTTAGGATCGTATCGGATTGTACTTTTTTTCCAATATCCAATCCAGTGATTTTGGCCAGTATCGGGCTGATACCAATACTAAGTATCGGATCACCATGTCCCTGATCGTTTGGACATTGTTACTTGGTCAGGCTTGGTAAAAACACAGCTTCAGTGTTAAACACAGGTACCTAAAATTATAAACAGCTGGTCCAGGGATAGCTGTCCAGGGATGAAAGCCAAACCTAACATAAAATTTAATGAGCTAACGCTAGCCACCGTTAACCTGACTAGATGTTTGACATACAGTAGTTATGGTGGTATAGATTTATGCAAACTGATAACATGACACTTACCGTTGTCACAACGTGTGGTAAAACAACCATGAGCCTGCCTCGTCTTCTTCTTTGGTATTAATGGGGGGCAAAAAACATGTAATTTCCTGTCCTCATAGCTATCCCAAGTTGGGAGCCTCCACTGAAGGCATCCTTATGTGGAAGCATGCAGACCCCTCTCGGTCTGGCTGCAGAAACACAGAAACACATTAGAACTTAACTGTAAGGTACATCTATAGCATTGTTTAATTATTACCAGCTGTGACAGCATGGCTGGTACTGTTTTCACGCTGTGTGTGTGTGTGTGTGTGTGTGTGTGTGTGTGTGTGTGTGTGTGTGTGTGTGTGTGTGTGTGTTGGTATTTGTGGTTTACAATTTCATCTGAATACACACCACTCTGGGTGGACATTTTGTATTATGAGGACAGGGCCAGTGTCCTCATAATATGGACAACGTGGACAACTCATGAATATTCACACGTATATGGTTTGGCAGGTTTTGATTGGCTGACTGTCAAAAGTCCCCATAATAAGGGGTTTTGTCAAAGCCACTGTGTTAATTGGATTTCAACACAGAATCTTAAATTATCCAGGAAACCTCAGCGGCCACAACTTTACAATTTTTGTAAAGTTGTAATGTAATCATTGTAAAGTTGTAATGTAATCATTGGGGAAAGTAAAGGTACATTCCCCCAATGATTTTAAATCACTAATAATCCACTAAGATCCACATGTATTCTTCCTGACACATAATTGCTATACTGTGCTTGTTTGTAATTAATTATTCCGACCCTTTCTTCTTCCTGTTGCTGACCGTAACACCTGCGGAGGAGAGGAGGCGCAGGAGATAAGACTGGTGATGAAACTCAAAACACACAGCTACACTTCAAAACTAGAAACTGGTTTTAATTTAAAAATGGTGGCTGGTTAAGAGTGAAATATTCTACAATCGTCAAATTAATTAACATTAGCAGTTAGCGCTAGCTTGCTTGGGCCATGTGTCAACATTTATCTAGCATTTGTCAGAAAGTAACAGATGTTTATTTAAATGTACGTATATTATTTGCGATTTTTAACAAAAGTCTGAGCAAGCATTTGAAGATATTACGAGTGACTGTGATTTAGTGCATGACTACATGAAAATAAAAATACCGTTACGTTAGCATGCTTTACCAACAAGACAGGCAACTGAAAACAAGGGGTAATACGGTTAACAGCTCTATAAAAGATAGCATGCAAGTATGGTTATGTGGGGTGGGAAAGCTCGAAACTGACTGATTAAATAGCTGACTAGGCATGTTATTGCCAGCATGAGATTGAATTTTGTACAAGATATAAGGAAGTTAATGAGTGAACACAGTGAACTCAGTGTTTCTCTGGGCTGTCTGCTTTTGTGCTAAAGATTTGAGCTAATTATCCTAGTGTGCACATCGCTGACCAAAAAATCAGGACCTTTGGCCTACTAACTGCTAAAAGTTGCTTTCTGCATTGTGAAGGAAGGTCACGCTAGCCTATTTGGTGACTCTAATTAATGCTGTCCTTATTCATTAGTCTGACACAACTTTGTAGGTTGCTGTTACTTAGCGGTCATGTGGCAGCGTGTCTCTATGGAGATTCTCAGCTAAGTAAGCATACAGCCTGTACATGCTAGTGCCTGTCATAATGTCTCTCTTTATTGATAGTCACAGCGTGGTTGCGAGACAGTGAGAAAGCAGCATGTGAAAATTTGATGCTTCAAATATGTTTTGTTCAAAAATGCTGAATGAACTGATTTACCTTAGTCACGGTTCAAATATTGCACTAGTTCACTGGTATGGTTTACTGGTACACCTAAATAGTACAGATCTATCACTGCTGTTCTTATTACCAGCTATTTTCTTCACCTTTATTACAAATAAAAGTGTAAATTCGTAGTTGATTTGGTCAGTGAATAATGTCATGATCAGTGACACTGACCGTTTTTTTTTTTTAATCGGTCAAGATGTCTTAATAAAATATGTTGTATAGTGACTGTAGACATTATCATTGGGCCTTTGCTGGAGATGGCGGCAACAGGGTCCCGGAGGGCCAAGATAAAACCTACGAATGAGGCTCCATATTTTTCATTCCTGTGTAAAGACAAGGATGGTTTTGTATAATGTACATAAATTCATTCAAAGGTGAGTAACACAGACCTATGTTTAAGTATTGTTTAAATGTTCTCACTTATCCTGTCTGATCATCTGTTCTTTGTTAGGTTGAGGAGTGTTCAGCTGCCGCCACTTTCAAAAAGGAGAATTCCTTTTTGAATATAGAGAAGTCATAACAAAACAAGAATATGAAAGTAGGAAGAGAGCGTACCATGTAGCGCTTCAATTTTTTATGTTTCAATTTTGTTTCAATGGAAAACAGTTACAGTATGTATCTTGCTGTACTTAATTTTGCAACGTCTTGCTTAAGTTGTAGGTCGCCTAGAGATACAAACTCTGCTTTTTTTTACTCCATACTAGTAAAAGTAGCAGTAATTTTAAATCGATGAGTAATCCATCCAGAAACATGATTCTTTGATTTGCATTCACTGCTTGTGTGTTTCAGTCTCTATTAATACACCCTGTAATTAGTATTGAGTTCTTACTGTTTCAGGATTGTGACTGCCAAAGAAGACGGCTCTCTATGGAGACTTGTCAATGATGATCAAGTGACCCTGAAAAGCAAAATGAAAACAATCACAGTGGATGGAAAGCTCCATCTGTGCTTATTTGCACTAAAGGACATCGGTCCTGGGGAAGAGATCAGATACAACTACAGAGATTCTGACTGGCTGTGGAGAAGCAAGGTATTTACAGATGGAACTTAACTCTCACAAAGACTGAACATTTGGCCCTGACAATCTACTATCTTTTAACGTCATTTTCACAGAGAAATCAAACTTCACTATGTCGAGTGGTTTTGAATAAAGTTTCAATTATAGTCAAACTTTTTAAATCATTGTAACATGGAAAAATGCAACTGCTATATCTACTACAAGCTATTCATCCTATTCTAGATGACTGCTCTTTGTTGTTAAGGAGATGATCTGTGACTAAGTTAAGAGGTGAACATTGTACCTCAATAGTTTTAATATATTTATACACAGGGGACTTCAGGGGAAACCCAGAACATTAAATGCTTGCTTCATATTTCACATGGGACTCCAGACATAGAACAAAAGTCAAATGGTTGAGTCAGCTGTGTAGCAGAGCATGCACCAGAGAAGGTAAATGTCTATGAGTTTGTCTCTAACCTGGAAAGCTACAGACTGTGAGAATAAGGAAATGAACTGAAAATGCTACTGAAATGTAGTAACTTATTTCTTTCTTCCTGAAGTTCAACAAATGTTTTACGTTTACAGGTAGACAAGGCTCAATGTCTGTCATCTCCTCAATTTCTACTGTGCAAAATTAGATGTTTAATTATCAAACTTTTTTCTTTGGTCCCCACAGGATTTCAACTGAGACAGATACTAAAATGAGACTGAATGACAACATTTGATTGGTGTTTTAATTACCATTGAACTTTGGCAAGATGATACAGAATGTCAAAAAACTGTGTAGATTTTTTCTCTATACATTAAAATATAGATACACTGTCCTCACAAAGCCTGGGCCTGAGAGCTACATACACACTGAGGACTGTGTGTTTGTATTGAGTAGTGTAGATACACTGACCTCACAAAAACCGTACCTGAGAGGTACATATACACTAAGGACTGTGTGCAGATACTGTTTGGATATCACCTGTATTATCTGCCATTCTCTCAATACATAGTTGTGTTGAGAGACTAAAAGCATCAGCATGTACAGCCTTGGCGTGAAAAATAACGTTAAGTTATCAAACTTTTTCCTTTGTTCCCCACAAGATTTCAACTGAGACGGATCCTCAACTGAGACTGAATGACAACATTCAACAGGTGACTGAGTTACATTAAAAAAATTACCGTAGACATTTCTCTTATGTTATTTGAGTGCCAAAGTCCAATCTAAATTTTAGGATGGATGGATACTGGAGATTAGAAACATTTAATTTATGCTTGCTCACATATTTCTTGTACTGTGGCACAGAAGGGCCCTTAATTGTTCAACATTAAATGCTTGCTTCATATTTCACAGGGGACTTTTACTTTTTACTTTTTTTCATGAAAGCTTTCAACTGAGTCAGATCCTCAACATGCTGATATGGCAATAACAAATGACGTTCTCAATGACAACATAGATCAGGTAAATTATTAACGATTATTAAAGTTTGAGGATTAAATAAAATAAAAATTGTAGTATTTCTAACATTAAATACATAACCTTAAATTTAAAAAATCCTAAGATTTATTAAGAGTTTAACATTTAAAAAATTCACTGATCAACTTTTGATGAAAATATTGCTGAACTCTGATTGGTGCAGAGAAATATGTGAACTTTAAACAAGTGAAAAGAGCAGAGACAAAACAAAAATACAGACATTTTACAAGTAAATAGGTGGCTTAGCGAATACAGTGCTGTGTGATACTGAACAATAGAGAGAGATCAAAAAGTAATTTTAGAGTTGTAGAGAACCCTTAGGCATCTATTTTAAACCAACAATCTAACATTTGGGGTGAGATTGTGCTTTGGAAAATGTAATCAAAGTTTTTGTCAGTTGACACTCAAACACACACCCACCCTTTATTGTTGTAAAAGCTACGACCCACAAGCTAACAGTCAGTTATTGATGGGCAAATTGAGTTATCTGAAATATTATAATGTTTTACAGGAGGAGAAATGAGGGGGATTTTGTAATACAAAAACACATAAAACTTATGTTTTTATTTACTTTTTGCATTTTAGAAAAGATTCCTGAACAGTTAACACAGGGTCACATGATTAAAACTTAAGAGATTTTATTTTTTACTTCACTGTATATGTAAGTATTAAATATGTGTGTAACTTCACTTCATTTTGTGTTTTTTGCGGCTTTTAAATGAGCCGGATTCTGCAATGGCCATGCCACCTCTGATGTTTGACTGTCACACAAAAAACATTAATGAGTGAAGTTGTTGATAATTTAGTTTCTTTAGTTTACCCATATTAAACTGTCCAGTGAATTTAAAACTTATTTATAGTGGAAAACATAAAGAGAGAGAAAAAAATGGTTGCAAGGCAGGCTGTAGTTTTTAGATATATGCCAGTTGACTTGTATTTATTTAAAGTATTTCAGAATGTTTGATTGTTTGAATATTTGTATAGATGTTAGGTTTTTACTGTGTTTGTGGGGAATCAGCAATGTTTTGCCTTCCATGTTGAGGTAACAGTTTGTGTATTATGTGTTGTGCATCCCCATACATACTGCTGGTGTCATATTGTGTATTGTGGGGAATGGGCAGAGGTGTTTTTCTCGCCACATTCAGGTTGGACCACGGTTTGTGTGTTGTATGTTCCCAATAATTACTGCCGGTGTCATACTGTGTATTGTGGGGGGTGGGAAGAGGTTCAGTTTTTCTCTCACCACATTCAGAAGCCTGTACTACAAAGCAAGTACAACATACCCAGGATATCTTTCTCGTTTTCTGGCTTCAATGAGCCTAACATTGGGCATCCTCCATAACCTGTATCAAGAAGCTGGTTATCAACTGGCTCCATTAAGTCTGGGTTTTCCTAGTACTTAATATGATGTGAGTAGAAACAGTGCAGTTAAATTCACTTATAGCCACAGACAAAAGTTATATGCAGCAAGGTGAAATGTTAACAATATGATCACATAGCTAGAATAGAAAAGAAACACTAGAAAATAATTTCCAGTTAATAAAGTCAGGCTAAGGATATAATGTAAATAAGTAGAGGAACTATTATTAACTCTTCCTGAGTATTTTTGTTCTTCTGTCCGATGAACAAACTACAGTATGAATATGTGATACAGATTAAAAAAGATTAAAGTAGTGTCAAACTGTTTCTACTTCCAAAGGGAGAGGAGAAGGAAAGTAGTTAATGTCTGATGAGGTCAATCTGACTGTCATGTTCATTTATAATCATGGGAAGTATTTAATAGTGTATGGATAATTTTTCTAATAATCGTCAGAGTCTCTTCATGTTATTTTGAGCTGCACTAATAGAATATGAGAGTAAAATCATCAATACTGTCAGGAATCCTTTTGGGAATCAAATAATCTTTGTTCAATTAAAATTAAGCTGTAATAGTTATTATGTAGTGACTTAGTGTGAAAATCTCTCCCTCCTTTTATTAGAACATCTCTTTTAAAACCAGAGTGGAGACATGGAAAGTCTAAAACAGCAAAACGATTCAACTGGGCTATAAAAATATCTATTGCTCTATAATTATTTTTCATTTTATTGTAAACCCTTTTGTCCCTGTGAGTATCCTGTAGGAATGGTGACTCTTGTTTTCCAGTGATCTGATTAGTCAGTAGTTGGGTGTTGACAGATTTTGATCTTATCCTCTAGAGTTAACCTGCTCCGGAGCAGGTTAGGTGTGCAGCATAAGTTAACATGTAACGTGGCGTTGTGTCCCAATAAGAAGTGAACCACTGTCGCAACCCTGAAAACCCAGAGTTATACCTGAAGTTACCTTGCTAACCACAAATCCTGCTTCATAGTACAGGCCTCAGGTTGGACCATGGTTTGTGTGTTGTACATCCCTGTACTTACTGCTGGTGTCATATTGTGCATTGTGGGGGATGGGGAGGGCTCAGTGTGTCTCTCGCCATGCTCATGTTGGACCATGGTTTGTATACGTCCCCATACTTACTGTTGGTGTCATACTGTGTATTGTAGTGGATGGGCAGACGTTCAGTATTGACTTTTGCACATTTAGATTGGATCTCCATTAGTGTATTATACCTTTAACTGCTGGTGTCATGCTGTGTTCTGTGGGGAATGGACCGGACTGTAGGTGTGGGTACAGTTTGTATATTTAAAAAAATTGTCAAATGAAATTTATTCAAACGCTTTTGTAAACCATCTAGTTACTTCTAGTTAACCTCTCAACATCTAGTTAGTTTATTTCACTTCAGAATGGATAAGAGTTGGAAAAAAAGTTTTCATGCATATATTTACTTGTTTAAAAACAATACCAAAGTGAATGCAATACATTTGTGTTTGTTTTTCAAACTAATTTATTTTTGTGATTATTTTTCAGTCAGACACTAAAAATTGCATATAAGGAAGAATGTTTAGAATGCATGATTCTTTCTAATCAGTTGAAGTGTAATTTGATATTCATAATATAATATCATAACCACTATTTTTGTCAACAGAACTGCAACCATGACTTAGTCTCCTCAGTATTATCAAGCTTAGGTAAATGTGCAGGCTGTAGTGGACCCTTTCCTGCTTTTAGGTGGATCGGTGTGAGATGTAAGGGTGAGTATTTTGTTCTGATAAATAAAAACATTTTCTATAAATGCTTTACCATAAAACTTCAAATTATCACAGAGGTCTTTGTTTTTCCATTACATTCAAAGCAGTTTTCTACAAATGTATTTTATTTTAAAGAGGGCAACAACTGCCTCCTGGTATTTATTACTGCCTCTGAGAGTTGAACTTCACATAGTTATACAACAATTTTTTAAATAATCTGATGATGTTATATTTTTCTAATAAAATGTTCAAAATCTGTCATTTTCGTTTTTATGAAACAAATCATTTAATCCTTTAAATGCGTGTAAATGCAAATGCAACATAAATATATTTATGTTCATAACATCCTCTGTCTAGTTTGCTCCTGCTTCTGGCACAAATCCTGTTATGATAAAAATCGAAAGACCAGTCTTGAACCCCTGCTATTGGTAAATACATTTGTGGAATTATCTTTGAAGTTATGTACCTTTTTGGCTGGACGGCAACGGCAGGGTCAGCCCTATAAACGTGAATGTTGATGACTGCCTGACTGACTGACTGACGAAGTTACACCATCGGTCAACCAAATGCTGCGTGACTGAGTGATGACATTACACTATTGGTTGGCCGGCCAAGTGTTGGAGATTCCCCATTGGCCATTGCCCTTTCAAAGTGAATTGGCGCAAACAGTTTCTATTATGTCATCGAGGGAGCATACATGCAGTGTTGCCAACTTGGCGCCTTTGTCGCTAGATTTACAGACTTTTCAGACCACTTTTGCAACATTTCTTCAATAAAGCACTTAGCGACAAATCTAGCAATTTTTTGGAAAAACCTTAGCGTCTCATTCAATTGACTGCACATCAGCTGACATAGACATTAATGAGTTTCTAACTTTCTTTCTGAGTGATCATTTAACAAGTAAATATAGCTATAATCACAGCACAGCTGTCGTCTTATGTGTAACTTATGTGTCTAGTGATTTTGTCAGACGACATTGCGATTGTAAAATCAGGATTTTAGCAGTGCAGACCAGCAGCTTGGAAGTGACTGCTGGTTAACATGTAGTCTTAATGGGCCGTATTTCAGTCACTGTTACATACTTCTTCCGTTGTCTGACAACAGAAATAGAAAAACATGTAAATGAAAACAGCTTTATTGGGAATTCGGCTGGATTAAATTGCTATATATGGACGCACAGACAGTAGGCGGGAAGCAAACAGATAAAGGGATGAAACTTGTGGACACTAGGCAGAATGCAAATATGACACGATGACATCATTAACATGCTAATTAGCACATTATGTCATCTAGCGACATTTAGCAACTTTTCAGGCAGGCTTTAGCTACTTTCCATTGAAAATAGTTACAGCGGTTCACAACAGTTTTCAGCTGCGTCCTCAATTTCACACATTGGCAATATGAAGTCTAGCCATATTTTAAGTTTTGACCTAGTTTTGTTTTAAGGACAAAATGTATTAATTACTTTTTTTCCTTTATCAGAATTCAGAAGAACAGATTTCAAGTGAGGAATTACTGTCAGATGAGGATTATGTACCTGATTCTTACAGTCACTCAGACAGCTTTTAAAATATGATCACGCTAAACATCTCTCACAAGTTCAAAACATTGAAATGTCCTGCATTGAGTGTACCTCAGGACTTCAAAAAAGCAGACACTGCCAAGAAAGCCTCACCGCTGAAGAGTCATTGCCTAAAGATGTAGTCAGCACAGCACAGCTTGAAAAGTCCTGTAGGAAAGGCAAGCAAATACAAGTAGTAGAAGTTCACAATAAAGTTATGATGTGCTATACTGAAGACATATCTGTTAAGGATAGCACAGGAGCTGGGGAAGATCCATGCATACAGTCTTCTAACATAAACCTCTTCAGTAAGTAAGAAGAGCTACTGCTACATTTGTGGAAAATCCCAGTCAAAATTTGTGCGTCACTTAAAAAAATCCAATATCCAAACAATATGGATGTGGCTCAGGTTTTGGCACTGCAAAAGCACCCTGAAGAATGCAAAAAAAATGCTGGACAAACTACGGATCAAAGGGAACTACAAACACAACAGATGTTTTAATGATCAGGACTGGATTACTAAAACTTAAAAGAACATCACAGAAGAAGTATGGTCCAAAAGAGTATGTGCATTGTATGTATTGCCAGGCTATGTTTGTCTGGAGAGATCTGTGGTGACACATTTGAAAATCTCTTTCAAAACGAGTGCAAGGCAATGCAAGGTCAGGAAGAACTAGAGTTTTTTCCGTGGCCCCGATGTCAGAATCAGCACTGTGTCAACAGATATCCCAGGGTGTTTGGAAGCTGTTAACTGTGATGAAAGATGGTGACATCTCTGCTGCTGCGTGCAGTGATGTCTGCATTCTTCAGCTAGCCCAGTCCTTTTTCAATAAACATGGACAGGATCCCACCAAATGTGACTTAATTCGACAGAAGTTCCATGAAGTTGTAAGACTTTTGCTGACAACACGTAGAGAATTTTTGATACATAACCTTGAGGATGCTGTGAGACCTGCAAAGTTTCATATGGTTATCCAAGCTGTTAAGAATGTGTCAGGGTTTGATGAAGAAAAGCACCGCTACCAAACTCCAAGCCTTGCTCTTAAGGTGGGCCACTCACTGCAAAAGACATGTGACATCATACACTGCATAGCTCTAATGGCAAAGTGGTCTGAACTTGTTTCATACACAGCTTTGACCACCTTGAATGAGGGGCACTTTAACAAGCCATCCAACCTTGCTTTCACAGAGGATGTGCAAACATCTTCACCAGCATCTTGAAAAGATTGCAGGCTTAGCATCAGAGAACCTAAAAAAGATGCCATCTGCACAAGTATATGGGGAACTTTGCAGAGCAGCTCTGGCAAAAATAATACTGTTCAACTGAAGACGTGGAGGAGAGGTTGAAAAGTTGCCACTAAAAGACTTCCTAGAGAGGGACAGCTGCCCTGCATAAGGATGTTGCAGTCGGCCTCACAAAGTTTGAACAAAAACTTCGTGCACATTTCAGTCGGGTGGAAATTAGGGGTAGAAGGGGGCAAAAAGTTGCTGTGCTACTATCACCATACATGGTTGATGCCTTAACACACCTCATAAGCAGAAGAAAAGAGTGTGGAGTCCCAGAAGAAAACATATTCCTGTTTGCAAGACCCAACAGTTTGACTCCTTACAGAGGACAAGACTGTCTGAGGATTTATGCAAATGAATGTGGTGTGCAAAACCCTGAACTCCTCAGGTCAACACAGTTATGCAAACATGTTGCAACTTTGTCACAGGTTCTGAAGCTAAAAAACCACTAGTTGGACAAAATTGCTTATTTTCTGGGCCACGTTATACGAGTCGACAGAGTATATTACAAGCTTCCAGAGGCTGCAACCAAGCTGGCCAAAATATCAAAACTACTTCTTGCCATGAGGAAGGGTCCTTTACAAATCCTCAGGGCAAAACACTTGAGGAGGTTGAAGGTATTGCTATTTAAAGTTGTTCTAAATTTTATTTTGTAGGTTAGTGTAAAGGTTTCCAAGTAATCCTAACCTATAGACAATCTTTAACATAACGAATTTAGAACTTTAATAATGTTCATCAAATGTCAGATTGATCTTTATATGTTAAGTTAACATTTACAATGTTAAACGTATTTGATGCTTAAAACATTCATTTTTTGTTAGATGACATAGACTAAGTGCTAAGTGAAGACAGCGAGGCTGGAGAGGCATATCCACTGATACAAAATGGATAATTGCAACTAAATATGCAAACATGAAATTATTTAAGGCGACATGAGAAGTGTAGCATATGATGCACTCCAAAATAGTAAGATAGTTCAGATATACATGGCTGTTACTAATGCAATATGGTCAATGTACTATAAAGACATATGGTTAACATATGCCAAGTAAATTTCAAGTGATTACAATGTCTTAATTGCTGATGGGCTGATGTAGATATGCTGCTTACACTTGTCATGACACTACCACAAATATAGAACTATGTGAGTTATACCTTGACACCAAAATGCCTCAAAGAAAAGGACCCACCAAATCATTGAAAAAAAAAAAAACATTAGAGCATGCAGTTTTAACTGCCCCTCTGTGATGCTGACGACATCCTGCTAGAGATTGAAAGTTATTCCATAAGAGTTTAGAGCAGTATGTGTTTATGAAATGTACGAACATATGACACCAAACCATTTATGTTGAGCTATACTATTTATGCTGCAGGGCTGAAGACAGCTAGGCAGCCTGTTGAGGAACCTCCAGGCACCTCAGACAGTATGACCATCTATCTCAGTCCACCAACATGTCCACTGTTTGATTCATTACACGTAGTCCAAGGACTACTACTGTTTGTTATGATGTATTTTAAGTTTTAATTTTCCATTTTCAGATGTTGACTCTGCCCTAGAAGGTACATCTCAAGGTATGACATGAATAAAAGGTTATTAACTACCATGCTATTTTTAAAGATATATTAATAAACATCAACAACTAATTTTGACACTATGAGTGCCCTTCTGATCATTGTTTTAACAATATTTGTTATGATCCTTGAAGTCTTATGAGATCCCCTTCTAGATGATTTTATATATCTTCAGTCTCTGTAGGATGCTCTGAAGGTAATAAAAAACGCAGTTTAGATTGTTTTGGAGATGTAGATTTATAATATAATGTAAGTGACATAACAGTTGAAATGAAGATTAATATTAACCACAGTGTTAGGATTGACGTGGAATTTTTTTTTCTCTTCGCAGCAACTAACAAAAACACTGGTGGGAAGGACAAAGTGCCAAGCAGAAGGGAACCACATTTACAACCTGGTAAAAACACAAAAACACACAAACAAAGGAGACTCTGCTGCTGAATCCTGTTTTGAGAGTGGAGACTGAACTCCAGGCAGGCTTAATAGGAGCTGTGTCAACAAAGTTTTGTCCTAGCATGAGGCAGGCCACTGAAATGTCTAAATAATTACTGTATAAACATTAATATCACAAAAGTTTGTTATTACGGGTATGATCTCCAATTTGATGGTGACTTCAGATGTCTCCTAGACAGTTACAGGACAATAACCGGAGGTTACTGAAAAACTCAGTTTAAATGAGGGATAGGGCTGCATGATTCTGAGTAATATGAATATGAATCCATTTTTCTTACTTATCGTTGTTTTTTACGTTCCATATTGTCATTATGAAGACTAAACAAATCATTTAGTCAATACCGAAATGGGTTAGTCACATCAACCTGCCTGGTTTTTAAAAAAACATCTCAGGAAATACTAAACATAAACTGAAACTTTGTCCACTCTCCATTATAACACCTTAAAACAAATGTTTTTCTTTGTCTCTGTATATGTTTTTGAACATTAGTGAGTCTGACAGAGAGCTACAGAGCTGCTCAGAATGTAAACTAAACAATACTATCTAATCTAACAGGAAAATTCATACCCAGGCCACTGTAAACCTAGAACATAGCCCCTTTAAGGCAACAAATTGCTTAAAGATTTTTGGCCAAGAACAATACTAAATCAACCTTTTGATCCTTCAAATAGGAGCGGAGGCATGTTACTATAAACCCCCAGTGCTGAACAGCCTTTCTGAACAAGAACTTGGAGCAGGAATACACAAGTGTTAACTGACCAGCATAGAAAAATTTGTTGTGTTATCCTGGCACTGCAACTCTCGCAAAATACTGCTTGCACACGATATCTTTTGACTCTCGTTGTCTTCTTTGACTTCAAAAAATGTCAACACAAGTGAATGTGACCATTTGTCGGGACAAGCACAAATTTTTTGTTCAAACTGGGGTTGAACACTGGCAAATGTATCTTTACATCAGCAAGGAAAATATTTGAAACCACCGATAGACAGTTACAACAGTCCTGTAATGTTAGTTTAAGCCATTTTCTCACTCATACATGGCCGTTAAAGGAAATAGAATATATATAACAGCCGAATAAAATTTTAGATGACAGATGGTGTAATGTTATGTTAAATAAAAGCAGCAGTGCATAAATTACTTGTTCCGCCTGTTCACTGCATTTTAAACAAGACGCTCCAGGATGCTTTTGCTTCAAGTGACCATGTATCGCAGTTGTACTGCTGTGACAAGCCATTTCCAATTTGCAGAGCTTTGGTGTCTGTCTTAAATAGTCCCACACTTTAGATGATCCTATGTGATGTTTTGTAGCTGCAGATTGTTTTCTGGGAAATCCATGCTTTGACTGGGTGCAGCCATCTTTGTGACGTGCCATTGTTGTAATCAATCACGTTGGTTACGTGGATGCGTTGCCCCAGACTTAACCAACCCTTGTTTAATGTTTCTTGTTTCTCAAGAACCACTTGCTGAAAGATCTCCACAGTGGACACTGCACTTCTGTGTGTGTATTACACAACCGTTAAGTTTGAAGTTGATTGGATGAGCAGTTGTCGAGAAAATCGAAGGACAGAAAGAAAGACAGACACAGAGATTCCTCCATTTATAGTTACATTAATCGCCCTAATTAGAGGTATTCAGATCAACTAGATCCAAATCCAGTGGTTATAGATAGTTATTAAACAAATGTTATTAAACAAATATTAAATGTGGCATTTTTGTGATTATCAGTTCTCAGGGTCACAGTGAGCAACTGCCTAGGTTTTTATTGCTGCAGCAGTCTGTGGTAAATAATATTGATGTATTTATTATAGTGTGCTGGAAGTGATTGTGTCACTCAAATGGCACCTGTTGTGCTCTGTTTGTTTGCTGCAAGGATTTGATGTCTAAAGTTATTGCTGATAGTAATTCATTACGTTCTGCATCACTATAAAAGCATTATAGTACAAAGTTAGTTGTAGGATTTTATTATGAAACTAGAAGTTTCGACAGTGTGATGAAGGGACAGCTTATCTTAACCAAAAACTGATCAAACATAATCTTATTAAAACAAGGTTTTCACATTTGCTTTTTTGATTGTGTGTTAATATTTTAAAACATTGTGAGGATGAAGTCTAGTGTTACGTGTCACAAAGTTTGAAAGGAGAGCAAAGAGGGATAATGTTATGTTTCTGTAACTATTAACAGATCATTTAAAAAATATTTTGTGTTACCCTGCAAATACAAGAATGAGCCCAGTGAGCTTTATGCAATTGGCATCTTATCAGCACATTAAGTCCAGGGCCATGATTTGCAATATCAGAATCACTATTAGGGGACAAAAAGTCTGATATGTGCATCCTTTTACATTTTTTTGAAATTGTAAATTTACTAAGTAATAGAACAAATGTAAAGACAATTTAACGTTAACCCCAGTGTTTGGGAATCTTTTGTAGTGTTTTGTAGTGTCTTGAAAATGCTGCTGAAAAGGATGATCCTAGGAGGAAACAAGTAGTGGTCTTCAAAAGAGGTTGCAGCAGTAATGAGACATTTCAGTAACCACATCGCCAGGGGGGAAACTAGCCACTATGAATGAATGCAAACGATTCAAGACTGCTGAGCATCCTGCTTTGGATAATTAACCTATTCAAAACATAAAACTGTTTTTTGTTTGTTTTTTATGTTTATGCGTAGAGGAATTGTTGTAGACCTTTGAAAACTTTTAAGATGCTTTCAGAAATGTTTATAAGCTATTTTTATATGTTCATAAATGTTTCTTACGGGAAATGCTCATAAGTTCTCCACCTGTTAAGAAGACTTTTAGTGCCTGTTAGTCTTAATAATTGATTTTTCATTTTGATTTAAAAAATTCTATCAAATCCTGCTACTGTTGTGATGCAACATACAGTGTATATGAGTTTCGTTTTACTGTAAAAATACACACTAAGCAATAAGCACAAGTATCACTTAATTATAAGTTAAGCAAAACCACTTATTGATTTCATAAGTTATCAGCTTTATGTAGCCTGCTGCTTCGTATTTGTATTATATATATTATTATATTGTAATGGCCCACCCATCTGGCTTCCTGTGCTGCTCTGTTTTTTTCTTGTGGAAGCCTGGGTGGGTCGTCAGAGCAACTGCCTTCACCTGAAAAAAGGGAGAGGCCAAATGTACAAAAGGGTTGCTCTCCTAAGCTGTGCTGGGCAGGCTCAGCCTATCCTCATGTCCTCTACACCTTTTTAGTTGGGTTTGGGCTTCCATCTGTTACAACACTCAGACATTTTCATTCATCCATACATGCTGCACATTACTGACTCCATCCATATTATTTTCTTATTAATTAAATAAATTGGCTTTTGACTTTTTTGTGTGTGGACTCCCTATGTTGTTACAAGCCTGAGCCAAGTTTGTAACAAATGGAGACTCATCTGGGATCTTAGGTATCCCTTAAGAAAATTTCTTGTTAGTGTTTCTTCAGCAGTTAGGTGTTTCTCCTCAATGTGTAATAAGGTTAGCTGGTCCACCTTAAAGGTCAGTCTGCCTTAAGTCAGCCTGATCAGTTTCCAATGGGGACCAGGTATCACTCATTTATGCTCCACTATATATATATACTGTATATACCATGCCAACCCTCAGGCTGTAAAGAAAGTGAGTTAATTTGAGGTATTTATTTGAGCTGCTTTTTTTTCTTTTATTTGTGTGCATTGGCATCCAGTATGTGGCTTAGAGGGTTGACTGACTGTTTTAATTTTGCTTGCCAGATTTTTACTTGACTGCCAGCACTGTCCCTGGGTTGTTTTTGACTGATGATAAAGAGGTGAATCTCCTGCCCTAAGAGAGAGCTGATTTAACCTTTTCATAACTGCTACATTAAACCAAAGAAATCCTCCTTTAATACCCATTCTTGGTTTTGATCATTGTTTTTTTCTTTTTTTCTTTTCTTGCATTGGTGATTGCTGTTTCACCTAGGTTTTATCTTTATATATTTTGTTTCTGTACTACTTTTTAAGAGGATTTTCTTAATCGTAGTAAAGGTGTCTTTAATTTCCATCTGCCAACCCTAATGCTCCTTTCTGTGTTATAGGCTGGAACTTGATCCAGGGAGGGGGGTCATGAACCAGTCATGGGTCAATCCGGGGCCTAGTATGCTGGGTAACCATTCTTTCAATTGCACAGTTGAGCATTTGCTGTGTTTACACCATGGACTTTATTCTTAATTTAGATTGTGTGGTTGTGGGTGTGTGTGAGATGTCATCACCCTTTTGCATTTGCCTGGAGTAGGCCTTCCGTAATTTTTCCTGGCTTGATAGGCAGCAACCCTTCCCCCTGACTAGTAGTTCTTACTTACACAGTGCTACAGCCTTACTTTTGTGTTTTTGGCTGTAGTTCCTCCTGACATTGTTTTACATGTGTAGGGGCTGCCCTGCCTGTAGCCTACAATGCCCATAATGCCCTGCTTAACCTTACAGATAATTTCCACCCATCTTCTCACCTTTCACTGTAACAGTATTGGATTCAGTAGTACTGTAAGAAGTGATGCAATTTCACCCTTAAAACTGCAGTGAAATTGCAATTCTCTCTCTGGTGGTGGATTCCACATGTGTAAAGAGATACTGTTACCCTGCAGGAAGAAGAAAAAAGAACAGCAGAGTGAGCTGTTTGTACTGGACCGCTGGCCAAGGTTTAATGTACTTTCCCTCGCAGATTTGCTACTTTCATTTTGAACTGGTTAATTTTACTGCAGCTCATGCAGTTTCACTATTGATTGTATTTGTATTGTATTTGTATTATGTTTTAATATTTTTTTTTAGAATAAACTGTTGTCCTGCCTGTTTTTTGCTGCAATATTCATTGAAGCCATCCTCTGCAAAGTAAAGTACTCCTATTGCCTTCCTCATATTGTCATCTAATTGGTATTTTAAACGTAGTCGTAATATAATTATAAATGATTTTAAGCAGATAAATTTTGGAATTTTAATTTAAATTAAATATGGTTAATTATCTGTGAGACTAATCTATGAGATTGAATCAGTGAATCCCTTCCCATTTTAAGGACACTTTAAACATGTTTTGAGTTGTAAACTAAATTGTATCACTGTACTGTGATGTAACACATAAATACTGGTGTTGACATTTCTTTCCAAAGTTATAAAAAATCTACATTGAATGGATTGAATCTACTGTTTTAAATCATCCTGAACCTTGCAAGGCCACATATTAAAAAAAAGCAATGTTAATGTCCTCTAATCAGAGGTGGGTGGCCCACCTCCCTCAGCGCCTGTCCTTGAGTCTTTGAAACCGCACTAATTTTAAAATATATACTGATCGAGACTCATTATTTACAGGATTTTATGCCTTTTTTTGCTAACCCTCTACTTAGTATTTTTTCTATTTTGGCGCAGTGATTGGGACTTGTGCTTTTGGCCACTGTAGAAGCACCACCGGACTGCATTCTTTCCCCTCAGACCCTCATATGGCTCAGCACTAGCGACAGATGGCAGCAGGTCCTTCAATAGCAAAATACTGTTATGGACATTTGCAATCGGATTTTTTCACGAGAGTGCTATTCTAACTAAATGGTCGGCTCCAAGAGCTCCTCCCTCAGGCATTACCGGGGCAGGAGCCAATAGCTCGAATCGGATTGCGACCTCCATTGTCCTCTAGCATAGGCGCCTTGAGGTCACCGAGCAACTCCTGCCTAGTGCATCCATCCCATAGCAACCTATACAATCAGTGTGTGCTGAAAAAAAAATCTGGTGTTCCTACACAGCCTTGGCTCTGCCAATGGGATATAAACAAAGTGGCTCGGACTGACAATTCCAGCCAATCAGTATCTGGGGGCACACAGAGACGGCTGGTAAAAAGACTGATGGGACCGGTAAAAACTTTAGAAGATTATGGATTTTGTAATGGTCCACTGGCCCACCAATGCGGCTACCCACTTGACGGCCCACCAGGATTTGAAAGTTGAAAGGCATGAAGATGGATGCAGAATTTGCTCTGTTTCTGTTTGACTGGTTTGTAAAACAATTTTGCTATTTTTCACAGAGCCATTAGGTCAGTATTGTTTTGTCCTGTTTGCTATTGTTTGTGATAGCTAATCCCAACTTGTTGGTTAGCGAGCAGGTACTGGTGTGACATTTGTGTGTCTGGTAAGGATAAATCACTTGCCCGCTGACATTTGGCTTACTTTCTAGTTTGCCAAGATAAGGTGTTGGTGTGATGTTAGCTATAGTAGCAGGAGAGTAATGAGTATTGCCGTCTGCAGTTGGTGTGCTGGCTCTGTGAAACCGTCTTGTCCTCTCTGCATGTTACCTTCGCAGCAGCAACTGTAGTGACAGTTTGTTGTCTATATATCATGCTCTATGTCATGGTATTTATCCGTAAACTCGCAAAGGGTTTTATACCCACAAAGACCTAAAAACAGAAGTTTGCTAGCATAGTGGAAGTATTTTAATTGAGGTATTATTCAAAATGCTATGCCAGGTAACATTACCTTCCTTGTTAGCTTAGCTACAAACCTACGATCCTCTCTTCTGTTACTGTAGTTTTGTAAAAATAACCTAAACAACTAACTCTCGCTAGTTTTTACTTTATGTTTTGGATGCTTTGTTTGTGTGCATGTTATTTGTTTAATGACGTTTTATATTATAAGGTTTGTTTTGTTTTATAGTATCCACTTCCATGCCTTATAAGAGGTTCTGGATTTTGCCATTGTGTCATTGCCTTGGCAATGCACTTCCATGCATTTAGGGGGTGGTGCTTTTGAAGGAGCACTGAGTGGAGGGGTGAATTTTTTTTGCTATTAAGTTGAACTATCAAAATGTCATCAACATCATCAAGTTTTTCTACAGAATTGCTTACTATTCCCTTAAATCCATTATGTACTGAACCCCCAATGTGGAGTTCTTACCATTCAGGTACGGACAAACCTTGCTGGAGAAGCAGATGATTTGAGATTGCAACTCCACATACAATTTGCCTTTGTCGTCGGTCGTGAAGCCAATCGACAAGTGGATACATTGGTTTCTGGACCCTAAAAGGGAGACCCTGTCGACCAGTACAATTTGGCCTTCTCCTTTGGCAATTGACAGTTCACATGGAACCGGTACCTATTTGGATGTTCAAACTCCCAATCCAAGTTCAATTTCTTCCCTCACAAGGCCATGAGTGATGTCACCACTTTTCAAGCACACTTGATTGACATCAGACATGTGGTCAACCAGCCAGGGCCAGGGCGAAACTGTCATTTACTAAATCGCAGTGGGGGGTTACCAAAGTTGAATATGTCGGGCTACTTGTCAGCACTAATGGCATTGAACCCCAGACAGGGAGAGTTCAGGCCATTCATGATATCAAGACCCCAACTACCATTTCAGAGCTCAGAAGCATCTTAGGCATTAGCAACTACTCCAGACTCTTCATTGAGGACTATGCAATGATTGCTAGACCACTTTTAGGAGTTTCCCTGGGGAAGCTCTCAAGAACATGCTTTTTGAAAGCTAAAACAGAAATTATGCTTAGCCACATGCCTTGCTTATCCTGAGAAGAGTAGGGAGTTCTATCTAGAAGCCAACTTCTTGACCCTGTGCCTAAGCACTACAGAAGTATGTTAAAGACAGATGAGTAGCTGCCTACGCTAGTCGCTCCCTGAGTGGCATTGAACTGAAGTACTCTGACTGCAAGAAAGCCATGCTAGCTATAGTTTTGGCCACTGAACACTTCAACAGAACCAGAATGGAATGAAAATGCCTGAGGCAAAGATTTAAAAAACTCTGAACTTTTCTTGGCTTGTGACAAGTTCGCAGAGATTATGGTATGACTGTGTTTTGGAAAATTGTAAAAGGACACTCACATCCCAGGTCCCGACAAAATGGGCAATGATGATGTTGTCCACCTTGCAAAAGCAGGAACCATGTATGGCCCTCATCGGGAGTTGTAGGAGGAATGACTAAGTTGCGCAGTAAATGCCATTACTCGCCAACAAGCCAGGGAAGGTCGCGAAAACACTGAACCAAGGTTGAAGACACTCCATCTAGGTAGACAGCCTCGCGATGCCTACTTGGTTGCTATGTGTTAAGGGACCCAGTGATCAGAAGAGTCCGGCAGTTTCGTAGTAGATCCCCAGAGGTTCCCCATTCTGGTACCCTTGTTACAGCAATCAAAAGACTTAAGTCACCTTCAGAATTTACATCAGAGCCTGATGATTGAGAGAGGACTGCTAGTGTACATCCCCTGTCACCAAGGACCATTCCGTTGGGTTGTCTCAACTGACCATAGGGGGGTTATGATGTTGCACGCTCACAACGCCCCATGCAGAGGCTATAGGAATCGCCAGGGCCACATACATGACCCTCCATCAGGTAGTTTACTGGCCGTTCATGACCAGTGACATAACTGAGTATGTCAGGGGATGTTTAGTCTACTGCCAGTTCTTTCCGTCTCAGCTGCTAAACTGAGCCTCACTACAGGTTAGAGGGATGTGAGTGTAGCCACAGCATACACAGCACATCAATATATGAGAGACTTATGGCACCATATGACATCTTCAGTCCAAATTTGCGTGGGCCCAGAGGAATCTTGAAGCCAGTGTCAGGGGACAGAAGGCATACTATGACAAGAACGCATCTGGTCACGAGTACCTGACAGGTGTCCTGAACTTCAAATTCACCAAGCCAGTGGGAGTCCAGCCACTATGGAATCGTGGGTAAACTTTCACCAGTTGCATACTGCATCAGCGTGTCAAAGTGAAAGCAGACACCAGCATACAAGTGGGTCCAAATAAATGAAATCAAACCTTTTGAGCAGTCCCCACTCCAAAGGGGGTTGGATAACCAGTAGCAGTGTTACTCTTACTACCACTTAACACTGTAAACCCCGTGTCTATTGCAGAATGAACCTCTCGTGGATCCCTTGCATCCGCCTCACCCAAAAATCCGGCCAGTCCATTGATGTGGTGGAACCCGAATCTCCAATTGGCACTGTCCTCCAGGAGGCTCCTTGTCTCCTTCTCACCAATTGCCACATTCACACCCAGTGGGTATATGTCCATCTAGACCCCTGGGACACGTACTACAAGCAAATCACTATTGCCCCCTCAAATGTCCAAGGATAGATTCGAGAGCCAAACCCAGGACACAATTGAACATCCACATGCTAGATCAGTTGCAGTTGTAATTTCTTAGTAAAAGAGGAAGAACTGAGTGACAACAAATGCCAGAAAAGATTACTCAGGAGACCACTTACAGCAGCATCTGCAATTGGATCACTGTTCTCAGTTGGCCTCTCCACAACCACTTCTGTAAGACTGAGCGCCTAGAGGAGAGATGTGGGTGCTCTTAGGGAGGAGATGTGAGAAATCCAACAGATGCCGCTTGCCCAACAAGAACAACTGCAGGGTATAGGCAAAATCCTGCAGGGAACCATCCTCACAGTCAACATGCATTCAGAATTAATAAATAACATCCTACATGCCTTAGACAAGTTGTCAGATAGTGTGCAGTCAGATATAACCTATGTACATGTAGTTAAAGATCTGATGCAGGATCTGCTGAGAGAGGTTAGTAGTTCAGTCAACAGCTTGAGTGGGGGTGACCTTACCCGGTCCTCTTAGCATGGTTGAGAACATACTCAAATCCACTACCACTACTAATGTATATATCTCTAAAGTACACATGTCATATAGTCTTGGCAGTGCTATTCACATATTCATAACTGAAATCTGTCCTGAATGTAGGATTCTGGAAGGACACCATTCACATACACATCAAAACACCACCCATGTTGGTATACGAGGACAACCACTTTTCTTTTTACCTTATCCCTAACTTGAACATGTTCACCTCCACCAAAGATATTCACTGGGTCTGCCCAAGCAACCCATTCATAAGAGACACAATTGATTGCCTATGTGGCCTGAGAGTTGATGCCCCAATACAAACATGTGCAGATAACACTTCCACCAAGGATCAGGGCACAGAAACTAGTTTAGAAAGAGCAGATAATCAATGGGTTGTTAACACTCCAAACACTGAAATCTTTGTCTTACAGCTTCTGGCCTAAAGGACCAAAATGGTAAGGCACAGCCTGAAACAGACTGCACTCAAAACCGTATTTTCCAACCATTTCCATTTCCAATCATCTGATTTGAAACCCCATCAGTGTGGTGGGCTTGGGACTCCTCCTTATTGGCTGAGTCATCACAGCAAGCATTGCATACATGCTGTACAAACACATACCAGCAATTTACCTCTGACAGCTTGAAATGCTACCGTGTCTCTTTCTCCCCTGCACTGCAAGCTGCCATTTACTGTCCTAAGGAATAGGCTTATTAACCCTTATTACTAAGACCCCTTCTTTCATTTTTATCTATACTTGAAGTGTGTCTAATTTTTAAGTGTTGAATGGTTCCTTAGTCTTTGCTTAGTTTACAAAAGTAGTAGAAATGTCATCTGCCTAGATGCTCAAGGCCTGCATGTTTGCCCAGATGCCAAAGCCTATATGAACTGTCAACGTTACTAGGATGTAAAGACTCTGATGGACTATGGACACATGGACTATTTAGCCTTCTGTTGCTCTCACGGACTATGAAAAAATCCTAGCCCTAAGACCAAAGGGGGGACGTAGGGGCTGCCCTGCCTGTAGCCTACAATACCCATAATTCCCTGCTTAACCTCACAGATAATCACAACCTATCTTCTCACCTTTCACTGTAACAGTATTGGATACAGTAGTACAGTAAGAGGTGATGCAATTTCATGCTTAAAACCGCTCTGAAATCAAAATTCTTTCCCTCTGGTGGTGGATTCAACATGCATAAAGAGATACCGTTACAATGCAGGAAGAAGAACAATGAACAACGCAGTGTGCCATTTATACTGGACCTGTGGCCAAGGTTTAGTGTACTTTCCCCCTTGCAGCTGCTACTTTTACACTGCATGCACGATTATTAGGCAGGTTGTATTTTTGAGGATTAATTTTGTTATTGTACAACTACAGTGCTCTTGGTCAATCCAAAATGTTAACGAACCCTCAAACGTGAACATTTAAGTAGTAAAAGTGAAGTGTTGGCTTTCTTAAGAGAATATCTATATGTACACCATTATTAGGCATCTATTAGTGTGCAGAATTATTATCCAACTAAATGAAAAACAAAGATTTTCCCATCTCACTTGTTTATTTTCACCTGTTAAAGTGAGAATAATAAACAAACTCAAAATATACAAATAAACATTTCTGAAATTTCAAAAAAAAAAACCTCAGTGACCAATATAGCCACCCTTCTTTTCGATAACAGTCACAAGCCTTTCATTTACGGAGTCAGTCAGTTTCCTGATCTGGTCAGAAGCAACCACAGCCTCCCAGACACTATTCAGAGAGGTGTACTGCTTACCTTCACTGTAACTTTCCTGCTTAAGAAGGGCCCAACAGTTCTCAATAGGGTTTAAGTCAAGTGAAGAAGGGGGCCATGTCATTAGTTTTTCATCTTTAAGACCTTTACTGGCCAGCCACGCAGTGGAGTACTTTCATGCATGTGATGGAGCGTTGTCTTGCATAAAAATCAAAATCTTTTTGAAAGATGCAGACTTTTTCCTGTACCACTGCTTGAAGAAAGTGTCTTCTAAAAATTGGCAGTAGGTCTGAGAGTTGATTTTGAGTTCATTTTCAACCCAAATAGGTCCAACTAGCTCATCTTTAATAATAACTGCCCATACCAGTACCCCACCTCCACCTTGCTGAGTCGAAGTGGAGCTCTGATCCAACCACAGGCCCATCCATCTCGTCCGTCAAGAGTCATTCTCATCTCATCAGTCCACAAAACCCTTGAAAAATCTGTCTTCAGATATTTCTTGGCCCATTCTTGACGTTTCAACTTATGTCTCTTGTTCAGAAATGGTCGGGTTTCAGCCTTTCTTACCTTGGCCATGTCTCTGAGAACTGAACACCTCATACTTCTTGACACTCCAGGTAGGTTGCAGTTGTGGAATATGGCAGCACTGGAGGATAATGGGTTCCTGGTAGCTTCATGTTTGATTCTTCTCAAATCTTTGGCGCTTAATTTACGTCTTTTCTTCTCTGAAAGACTTTTTACAAGTTTTGCCTTTTCAGAGTCAGTTAAATCTCTTTTTTGGCCCTTTTTCCTGAGGAGAAGAATCTGCCTAATAATTATGCACACCTTGATATAGGGTGTTGATCTCCTTAGGCCACTAAGGAGATCCCTCCCTCCTTACACAAATATACATCACTTGATATGCATTAAATCTAATAAGCATTCAAGTTTATACAGCTTTGAGTTGGAAATTATGGATAAAATGATGATATGGTCAAAATATTCACTTGCCTAATAATTGCGCACACAGTGTAGTTTGAACTGGTTAATTATACTGCATCCCACGCAACTCCTTATCATTCGCTGATGAGCTGTGGTGTAAAAGAATTGCTTCCTTGGACCTGCACCCAACGCTTTTCACCAGACAACAAAGATGCAACATCGATTGCCACACAAGAGTGACCTCAAGTGAGGCTGGCATCTGGGCAGAGTTAGTCTTAGTGGAAATTTTAAATAATGTGAGAAAAGTTCTGTTATTTGAATTCCTTTGTGATCTAGATCAAGAATTTGGTTTTGACTACTTGACTACTACTACAAAATTCCAAAATGTATAGTTTATTATCTGTGAGACTGATAATTTATAAGACTGAATCAATGAATTAACTATCCTTTCCCTTTTTAAGTGTGGTACCACGAGGTGGATTTAATGTAAATTAAATCCTATTACCTACTGTAATTATTAGTACTTTTTGATAGACAGAAATCTGATAACCCAGTTGCACTTACACAGGGTTTTTATTATTGTCAAAATAATTGTTCCCAAACCTTGTTTTTAAGCAGTGTTGGTGTTTAGTTTTTCTTAGTATATCTAACAAAAAAAATACAAATTAACCAATTTAACTAATTTTGTATAATCAAAATATTTTAATAAATTATCCAAGGTTACTGAACAGAAGATAGTAAAAAAACTTGAATAGTGAAAAAAATCAAACAAAAAATGTACCAGGTATACAATTATTGTCACCCTTCACTGGCAGCCTCTAAACATTTCTTGTAGCCATCTAGAAGCTACTTGCTACTGTCTGCTGGTAGTTGCTGCCACTCTTCCATCGCTATGCGTTCAAGCTCTTTTAATTTTGCAGGAGACATTTTTGCAACGGCAGATTTCAGCTCTCTCCAAAGGGTTTCAATAGGATTTCGGTCAGAGCTCATTGCTGGCCAGTTTAAAATAGTTTATCTTTCCCTTTTCAGCATTTCCTTTGTGCTGCTGGCTGCTGTGTGTTTTTGGTCATTGTCCTACGCAAAGACCGGCTCAAATCTGGTTTTCTGACTCAGGGTCACACATTTCACATGTGGAAGTAGGAAATTAGTATAGTCTGTAGAGGCTGTAATGGTGAAAGATCATATCATACTGTGGAAGTGCATTGCTGTATTACTGTCACTTCATGTATCATAACCTATTATGTACTTGTATTTGCAAACATGCAGTCATTAACCAAGCTCTGTCTCAACTGTTACATACGTATGCCTTGGTTATTGTGCAAGCACATTTGGTGCGAATAGTTAGGTGGCCAATTGAGAAAGATATTTGGCGATGGCTGAGAACTAATTGAGAGGCCGGGGAACTATGTATACTAAATTTTCCTGGTTTCGAGACAACAATGTCAGCTGTAAGGGAGTGACACTGAAATAGTCCCTTGAGATGGTATTAGTTGTATAACCAACAGTCACACAATGAAGACTGCCAGGTTACTGAGACCTGGCAACAATTAGGAGGAAAACAGAGCATGCAAAACGGGACACCTTTTGGATTAAAAATACATATCTTCACAGACAGTCTATTGTGTAAGGATGTTCCAAATCTAAGGTCTGTGGCTGTAGACCCCAGACGGCTGCTAGAGTCCTTCCCGCCGAGATTAGGGTATATAATACTGATGTTTTTCTTTGTTGGGCAGTTGCTCTAGAGACAACTTGGTTTGCTTGTGCTTATTGTTAGTGCAAATAAATCAATGGTGATGGAATTGTACTCAGTCTCTGTGATTCATGTGTTGATAAAATCTCTAAAAAGCCTACAGGTTCCATTCTATGTAAAATAGTCATTGCTGAAGCCCTGAACAACAGAAGAAAGAATCTACCACTCACTCTAAAATACCATGGTAATCTTCTGATTTCATTATTCCTTTGATACATTCAAAGCCTCCAGTACCAGAGGCAGTAAAGCAGCCCCACATTAGATAGAACCTCCACCACGTTTTAATGTAGGTAGGGTGTTCTTTTCCCTATAGGCTTCACTTCATTGCCAATAACGAAACTGATGCACTGCATTCCCAAAGAGCTCTACTTTGGTTTCATCTGTCCATAGAACATTATCCTAGAAAGACTGGCTCATCTATGAAAGTCTTTGCAAACATTAGTCTTGCCTTTTTGGGCCTTTCTTTCAACAGTGGTGTGCTCCTTGGTCTTCGCCCATGGGGTTTAGTATGGGGTGTATGGTATTGGCTGAAACCACCACTCTGGATTGCTCTAGCTCAGCCTGAAGCTCTTTAGATGTCTTGCATGGTGTTTTTTCCACAATCTGCATCAACCTTCACAGACATCTGTCATTGAGTTTCTTCTTAGTACCACATCCTGGAAGCGTCTTAACTGAGAAACTTTACAAACATTACAAACTGTTGAAAAGGGATGTCAAGATCTTTGGCAACTGCCGTGTAGCCTTTGGAACTGTTATGTTTTTTGATAATAACATTTCTGATGCTCTCAGACAGCTCTTTTGTCTTTGCCATTGTGAAGAAGAAATTGGAAACCATCATCTCCTTTTTTTCCAGTAAACAAGTTCATTGGTTAATTCAGGTCATGTGAACACTGAAAATTAAGCACAGGTGAGTCTTATTAGTTTTTTATTTTCTTTGAGGAATTGAATTAAATTAATCAAAATGGTGCCAATAATTGTGTCAAGTGAACATTTTTTGTCTGTTGTCAGTAACTTTGAACACTTTATTAAATATTCTAATTATACATAATTCGTTAATTTGCATTCATTTCTGAAGATATCCTAAATTCTTTACTTAAAATTAAGGGGGGTGCCAATAATTTCAACTAGGACTGTAAGTAGTTACTATACACTGTGGCGAGAAAATAAACTTTTTTTGTGTTTTCTGTAACACCTGTCAGCATTTTTTGGGTAACTGACATTCGTAAACACTAATGTGAATGTACGAGTAAACAGTGGTTTTCATTTGAGTTGTCCATTTAGAGGGGTCTAGTTTCTTGTCGACACCATAGGACCTAGATAATGCAGTAGGTGTTAGTCTGGTGTGTTTCAGAGCATGCACTGCTATTGGTTATGACTCAATTTCCTGTTAGGCTTAAGAAACGTTGTGTGGGTGACTGGCCATGTTGCTTCTTGAATTTTGTGCATTAATGTGGCTATAGCAATTACTCGGAGACACTAACGTCTTTGTTTAGTTGGGTCATGCTGTTCGCTTAACCAACTCATTGGGCTTTGTGTTTAATTTACCCTTTTGCATAAAGTCTAGGGGTTCACTTAGCTCATTAGATCTTTGGTTAAGTAGATAACTAGGGGAAAGCATGCTCCACATACGATTGCTTTTTTACAAACCAGTTTGAAAGTTGTTGTAGCCAATGTACCCAGTAGTGTGGTAGCTCAGTTTCTTCTAGGCTGGCATAGCTGTTTTCTAAGTAATTTAGTATGCTAGGCTTTGGTTTTGATTTGACTTTGTTGTCCAGTTTGATCAGGTTGGGATACTAGCTACAAGTATTAGATGTGGACATGGCCTCTGTAACTGAGTTTGTGCAGAATCTAGTGAAGAGTTATTCAAGGCCCTCAGTAAGGAGCAACAATTAAAGGTTGCAGAGCAGTTTGACATTGAGTTCCATATGCAATTGTGAAAGGACATTATTTTGTCTACATTAAAGACACACCCGGTTGAGCAGGAGGTATTGCCTAATGAAGGAGAGTGGAGCACTGAGAAAATGCCCACTGCAGTGACTAGTAGTTCCTCATTTTAGTGGTTTTAGAGCTACTTTAATGTTTGAGCCACAGAAGGAACTGCAGCATCAGCAGACATTAGAACGCAAGGAACATGCCAAAGAGCATGCTTTTGAACTTATGAGACTAGGACTAAATGTCCACTAACGTGAAGCTGAACTAAAACAGCAGCAGGAAATATCAGCAAATCTTAGAGCACTACCGTCAAAACCTGATGGATGATAAGTTTTCTGGTCCCTCAAAAAGTAACCAGTCAGGACAAATTAGTTACTTTGATGTTGTCACTAACTTGAGACTGGTTCCTAAATTTTCGGAAGAGGATCTTGACACATTTTTCCTGTCATCTGAAATGTTGGTTAAAAGGTAAAAATTGCAGTTTAAAAGCTTACAAGCTAATGCCAGAGGCTTAGCGACAAAAATTTAGAAATTCTAGGAGACAAAAGTACAAAACGTGGAGTTTGTTGGAGAGTTAATTACTCTTTTTAATTGCTAGCGAGTTGCATCTGAAGTAGAGACCTTCCCACATTGTGTGAGCTTCTTTTGTTAGAACAGTTTAAGTCTACTCTTCCTGACCATATAACTACTTACCTCACTGAGCGCAAGGTAAAAATGGCATCTAAGCACTTCAGAGTCATAGCAAATGATTATTCCTTGACTCACAAAGTCCGTGGGGACTGGAGTCAGCAGCTGGAAGATGGTTGGGTTAAGATGTTAAACCAACACTCATTTGGCCAACGTGAGTTTTGGTTGCATGAAGCAAAAATGAAAGCAAAACTTGTGAGAACATCAGGTCCCTGAACAGTCAGCCACCCTCACAGTGGTTTTCCCCAATACCATTCTAGGAGAAAAGAAAGAAAACACCAACCAGTATCTTGCAAAAAGAAAAAACATCAGATACAGATTATCACATTATAATGAGATGTGAAATTCACAATATCATACTTTCACATTATCTCAAGTTAACATTCACATTTCCATTTCCCCCCTTTGATTATACCACTCCATAGTAAGAGACTACAAAATAACTAAATACTATCGAGAATAAATGCATAAAGTATATGAGATTACATATTCACAATGGATATTTCTCAATCAATTTGCATTCTACCACCAGTTCCTTATTTTCGTCATCTGGGTCAGTCTTATGTAGTAGTGGCATCTGAACCTGATCTCCAGGCATCACAACTCCAACCCATCTTAATATCATAGCTTTCGCAAGGGTCAGTAGCAGCGTACAAAAACAAAACATCACACACAGTGATATAATAACTGCTATCAAAATCTGAATCAACGCTGCACCTAACACTCCGAATCTGTCTCGTAATCAAACATTAGCAGACCATCCAGCTCCTTGCGATGCGCCAAACGCATCCCTAATGTGCTTCAATGCATCTACAACACTAGTGATATTATCAGAGTTGTCAGGAATCAAAGTATACCAGGCATCACCAGCTAAGTTCAAAGCCACACATAGGCCACCTTGTTTAGCCAAAATATAATCAAGATATAATCAAGCCATATCATGTTTCAACAACGTCAGTCTGTGACTCCTTTGAGTATTTGACATGTATTGAAACCCTTTTGTATTTTCATTTGTAAAACCATGTAAAGTGTAGGTGACATTATCAATATGATCAGCTAAAAATGTTACACCAAACCACGGAAATATTCCTATACCCCATTTCTCTCCAAGACTAATCCTCAAATGGTAGGACTCCAGATTGTGAAATTGTGCCAATTCCCTTTTCTTCCAACTGCCAGGAGCAGCAGTAGATTTGACCTCATCAGGTGCTTTTCCCTTCTGGACTGCAAGAACTTCATATGGAAGCTTTAACCTTGCCATGTAACAGCATCCGGTCCATCCATATGGCAGAAATAAGTATGCTTTATCACCACAAATTTCTACCTGCGCATGGGTCTGAAATTTCTAACACCGAGGCATCAAATCCATATGCTTTCCACCTAGTTTCTCTCTTTTGTAATGCTCGGTAGGATTCAGTCATGTCGTCTGGTGTCCGGTCAAGGTCATCAGGGTCATTGGTCATGTCTGACAGAATCCTCTGGATTGTTACAGATGAATCTAAATCAGTCTTGTTCAGAATTGATTCCTGAATTTCAGATTCCTTACTACTACTGTTCAAGCTAATCTCTATTCACAACATAGGCTTTTGAGTCCCATTAACAAAGTCCTCAGGTTTCAAAAGTCTCATAACAGGCATCTGTGTCCTGTTTACAAGCTCAGTCGATGTTTTATTTGTGGCTGCCCCTGTCACAACCTTAATTGTAGAATTTCCCAAAGTAACAGATGTGTCGTCACCAACATTATTGTACTATTTATTCCCTTCTGAGTCGTAACTAAAGTATCAACTGGAGTCTTCATATTAACACTCTTAGTTGCTTCTGGAGCTAAAGTAGTATGTATCATCTGTCCACTATATATCCCCAAAGTAGTTGCTGTGGTGAGTTGCTCCTGAACTTTTCTAACTGTGGATACTTGAACAGGAATAAAACTTATCACAAGTGTCACTTTACGAGTTACGTATCCCTCCATCCAATAGTTTCGAAATGATAAAAATTTTAAGTGTGGTTCAAAATAAGTGCATGTATATTCCCCTTGGTCTTCCCAAGTAGCATTGTTCAAGACAAGCGAACAATCACCCTCTATTTTCATCCACTTCATGTCATTGTACAACACATACTTCCTTTGATCACGAGGCACAATGTCAACATCAGGTCCTACTAACACTACATCTTAATCGCAACTATTTTTCCACTTAGGAGGATTATTGCCACCAACCTTCCATTTACCACATGGACATGGAAGATAAGCCGCACTGCCTAATTTTGCCCTAATCACAGAAATCGAAGAAATTGGTGTCAGTGTAGTCGTTCGAGGTGCAACTGTTGTTAAGAGCAATGCATTTGAACTTTCAGTAACCTTCAGGACTGGGAGGATAGGTTTCTGTTCCTTTTTCCCAATTTCCGGCCAGAGAGTTGACGCTGTAGTTGCCAACTCTCTTACTTCTTTAACAACTTGGAGTTGTGTGATCGTACTTGCATCGATTACTACTAAAGTCAATATCCTAGTTCTAAACCCTGTCTCTGACCCCTCACTTTGAACTTGTGGATCATAATAAGAACACCTATAATCACCTTGATCCTCTTGCTGATGCCATCGTTCATAAAGGCTACGGTCACCTTCAATTTTTATTCTCCTCAGGTCATTAATTAACACATACTTCCCTAGTGGTGATGCTGACTCATTTGCTCATCAAGCCTCTCTTGCACATCTTCTTGTCTTTGCCTTCATCACTGTCCTTCTTCTTTCCATGTTTAGCTCTCTCCTTTTCTAAAAATTCTCTCAAAGACGATGGACCCTTGCTCTCCGAGTCTCCATCGCTGTTTCCATTCTCACTTTCATTGCAGCTGTCATCTCCTTGGTCCTTTTTTCTCCACCTTTTGACTCCTCTTCTCTCCGTTTTAGCCAGTATCCATCTGACTGCTGGGTCATATCCACCCATAATTTCATCCGAATCACTCTGATGATCATCTCCAAATTCCTTTCTCTTGATCCTTAGTCCACCCTTAGTTTCCAAACGAGCCATTAACTTTTTATTTTTGGTGCTTGTATACATCTTTATGGTTGTCTCTGCTCTTTCCATTTCTATCACTGGAAGTTGGAGATAAATCTCCTCAAACTTCACCTCCTTCTCATAAGGTGGGGGTTTTCTTTATTTGGGCCGTATGTGAGAATGGTGTATTCGTTTCTGCCAATAATTTTTTTGTTTCCTTTGCATTCTTGTTCTGCTCCTTTCTCCCTGTTATATTTTGCAGCTTCCAATAATTTCTGTCCCTCATTTTCAAACAACTGGAGAATGCCAAGCTCTGTTTGTCTTTTTTCTTTGTGTTTCGGTCCCTTTTTACCTTTCTTCTGATCTGCATTATATGTGGATATAAGCACCTGCATTGTTTTAATTACATCTGGGTTGAGTGTCCCTTACACTGGCCAAGGTTGGTCAATTTCAGGCCAATGCTTATGCCACTTTTCCGACATTTTTTCTACACCTTTAATTAGGGGATTACTCTTCTGCACAACATCAACCGGAGTAACCTCTCAAAGAGGCTCATGATTTTTATCAAGACGTCCCCCTGAAAGAGACTTTTGTATATTTAACATTAAAAAACAAACATATCTGTCCTTATGAATCAATAAATCACTTATTTTCAACCACAACCTATGTGTGGCTGTCACACATGAACCTTCTGCAGCCAGTCACACCGAGCTGAACCACCGCTGACACACCACGCAGCAGGCACACACACACACAGACCAATCGTTGAACAAACAAAGGCTATGAGCAGTTTACACAAAGCAAAAAATCACAGCAAACTCAATCATCATCCCAAATTTCTCAAAGTTAACTCATTCATACTTTTCCCTACTAAATGCACATTTTTGCTGCTCACTTTTCTCTTTTTCCTAAATTTATGCTAACTTAATGAGATGCAGACATTTAAATGAGAGGTCGCTTCAGACATTGTTCATCAACGAATGTTTGAGTGGGAGCTTACAATTGAATTTTCTAATTCTGCACCTCCAGTTCTTAGAACTGACCTGAGACATCCCCTAGTGACATTCCAGGTGTTATGGCCCGTATAACACCGCCTTCCTAAGGGCTTCATCTGAATCCGCAGCTTGTCCTCTGTATTTTCTCTTTTTTCCTTCATATTACCTCTTTTACCATGTTACTTTCTCCTAATTCCTCCAGGCCTGGAGTTATGTTTCTATTTTCCATTCAAATTCCACTATTCTTTAAAAGCCAACTTTCACGCAGCGGCTAACCCGCATGTCTTACCGTTAAGAAAGATAAGGGCCCTGTCTTCATTAATCTTGCATGGCGTTTATTTAGCACACTTTACCGTTACTAATTAGTCTATTCTACAGTTTCCTACTTTAACTTCTTATTTTCTTCACGTCTTTTCTACTTTAACTTCTTATTTTCTTCACGTCTTTACTACACTACTCCCCCATTTGCAGTGCCCTAGCAATGCAACAAAACCCCAATTTAGAACGGAGCACCAAATCAAACATCAACACATCATGACATGCACACACAAATGATTCTTTTGTGGTGTGTCCGACCAGCAAATACAACAGCCTCAACGAACAAACCAGCGTCCCAAGAATGTGAGGAATGCTCACCTTAACTGCGTGGAGCGGGAGTCAGCACGCTGATGCTGGTGAAGATACTGCAGGGCACAACACGACCAAGTTCGTGACACCAAATTCTTGTAGTTTATTAGGTGGTGATGATGATGTGAAGAGGATGAAGGAGACTCTGCTGACACTGCCTTGATTGCATATAAAGGTTTATTACAAAGAAGTACAGCGTCAAATCAAACATCTGCAGATCTGCTTGTGAGAGGGTGTGAAGCCAATGAGCCACTCTGAAAAATAAGGCAGTAGTTTTCCTAAGAAAAGTCACTAACGTATGGTTTCAATCACTAAGCATTAAGTCCCTTTTCAGCCTGGGAGGCATCCTCTGAGGTCCCCCCAACCTAGGGCCTCTATGAGAACATATAAATTTAGCTCTGCATATTTAACCTTACACGTCAAAGTACACATTCACCTCTCTGCTTTCCCATAAAGTGACTCCCTCTTTCCTGCAGTGGCCTGTGGATGCACTGTGCCTCCTGTGCCGAGCTCCGTCTCTTTCCCTTTGCCTCACCTGTAGCTCAGATGGGATGTCAGCTGTTCTCCCGACTTTTACAGTCTCCTTTTTTATGACCAGTCCATAGTCTTGTGTGTTCCCTTCATTCTGGTTGTGTTTTTCTACACTGCTCAATCGCGGCATCCGTGAGCTCTGCTTCTCTAACGACTGGAACACTGCAGGCTGCTTTGCATCTCATTACCTGCATAGAGACAGGTGGAAAAACACCCCTACAGAGACCAGTGCACTAATAACTACATGCTGAACCCAAGTGTCTTTTCAGGTAATTGTAAAACCCTGCAAAAGCCCAGAGAGTTCCCAACCAAAACTAAACCACCACCAGGACCAGCCATCACATACATCCTCTTACACACACACACACACACACACACACACACACACACACACACACACACACACACACACACACACACACACACACACACACACACACATGCAGTCACCCTGGGACACTTGTAACTACTGTCTGGGAAAAGGGTCTCAGTCCCTGCAGCTGAAAAAGCTGAGGTTACAGCTGCTGTTCAGTTGCTTACTAAGACCATTAAGACAGTTGCCCCTTGCATTCCTGTGGTTTCCTGGGTTAGCAGATGAGCCTAATTTACAATCAGTTTTGTGTCCTTGGTGGGGAGTGATAAAAAGGTGCATTTTAGCATTCTCAAGGATAAAGGTCCCTTGGAATCTTTCATTTTGGAATCTGCTCCTCAGACAGTGACACTGGTGGTTGCGCCAAAGTTCAGAGAATGGGTTTCGAAGTTCTCACTGTCCCTCTACTTAACCTCTTTTTGCCTTCGAACTTAGTGGAAAATGAAGTTTCGCTTGGTGTGTGTCCTGATCAGCAGTGCTGATCAGTGTGCTGTCTCATTCTAATTCTGAAAAATGTATAGAGGGTGAGCAGAAAAATCTATCAAATGTGTGTTTCCATTACCTGAATTTTTGCAATCTGTCACTCGTAGTGAGTTGATACAGGAGCAGAAAGATGACTCCTCCCTGCAAGAACTGTTCTATCAGGTCCATCCAGCTGATGAGTTTGAGAGTTCTGTAAGGGTTATTCCTAGAGGATGTCTTGTGGTGAGAAAGTGGGTTCCTCAGAATGAAAATTTTGTTCGGCATGCCATTTTTCAAGTTATAGTTCCAACTAAACTAAGAAATCCAGTTTTGCAGACAGCTCATAATACAGTGGCAGGACATTAAAGGGTTCAGAAAATATATGATAGAGTTCTATGTTTTTTCTACTGGCCAAGGGCTAAAAAGCGACATCTCGGCTTACATCAAAACCTGTCATACTTGTCAGATCACAGGCAAGCCAAATCAGCCCATCAAGCCTTCACCTGTGTCCTATAATCAGCAGCCAGTCAGCCTTTTGAGAATCTGCTTATTGATTGTGTTGTGCCTTTGCCCCAGTCTAAGGCTGTTAGCATGTGCACTGACCAGCAACAACATTAAAACCGGTAACTGTTTTTAATGTTGTGGCTGATTGGTGTATCTGCTAACTGATGTGTTAAAGTGCATGCTACCTTTTGCACAACATCACAGCAAAGGCTGTTGTCTTTGTTTTCAGACAGTGAAGAGGACCATTACTTTCATCAGGGCTGGGGAGAAGGCAACATCAGCTGCCAGGACCACCTCCTCACAACGTGGAGCCATATTACGTTAGACACAACCCAGGCCAAAACTGAGAAAGTTGTGGTGTTCACAGGTTATAGGAGCAATCACTTTTGTTGAAGTGATCACAGGTGCAATCACTTTTGTTGCAAAGAGGTTGTACTTAGGGCCTGGATTTTCAATGTGGTCTATGTAACCTGTTTGTATTTAATAATACATGAGATCAAATATCATACACTTCAACTTAAAAAATAATATGATTAATATAATAATTTTTAATCATTTAACATTTTAGTGATATTGCAAAGAGATGTACTCATTTCTGTTGTATACTTTATATTATATGTGACAATCTAGGTAGAAATAATGTCACAATGTAAAAAACGTGGGTACCTATGTGCTATTACCTTGTTTAATGTCCACATTTTAGAAGGGTATCCATGGAGCCTGAATGAGCACTAGGTAAACTTTGTAGGTCCCACATGTTTAATAACATGGGTTACTTGTGGCAAGCAAACGTAGGCAGACAATTTGGGCCAAATTGGCATGCACTGGAGCTCGCTACCCATCTGGATTTGTATTAACATAGCTGAACATCCCAGTTATTTACAATTATAATATTGTCCAACCATTAATTTGTATAAATGTAGATACTCATGCGTGTGTGACTGAGCACAGAGCCGATTCAAACCAGAATGAAGCAGTTCATGGGACTATTTACTCTTCTAACATGTTTCCAACTCAGAATTTAAGTTATCAAATTTGGTGAGAGGTTACACTTTTATAAATATGTCTGTGACCTGCTACCTACACCTTATAAGCCTGCTAATGCTAGCTAATGAACGTTAGCAGGCTAATATTAGCTCTTTGTTTATAAAAAACCATTAACTACTTAAAACTTGCAGTTCGTGATGTGCTGAATTCACAGCCACTGTAGAGCTGAAAGTTGGGATTCATATAGCTATATAGGGCTACAGGTTTGTGTGAAAAGAGCCAAAAAACTGCCCGCTGGCCTCCACTGTGGGGACACTTCTGGTGGAGGCCCTGCTCTTAGGACAGCTCCAGTGTCGGGCAAGAAAATGCCACCAAAATAAAACAAAATGCACAACACCTCCACTGTTAAGCAAAAAGACCACAGAGCTATTTACTGCCAAGGCAAATACACATTGCTGTTTTACATGATTTTGTCCTATTAAATAAATCTATCAACAGGGTAACATTAATATATATTAAACATACCAATGGAAAATGATTGGAAAATGATTGCTCCAATTTAGAAATACAGTGCGTTCACAAAGTATTCAGAATTTTTTCACATTATGTTACATGTTATGTTACCAACCCCATAATGACAAAGCAAAAATAGAATTTTAGAAATTTTTGCAAATTTATTAAAAAGGAAATCTAAAATATAATATTTGCTCCGTTAAGCTTTCCCTCAACCCTGACCAGTCTCCCTGTCCCTGCCGCTGAAAAACATCCCCACAGCATGATGCTGCCACCACCATGCTTCCCTGTTGGAATGGTATTGGGCAGGTGATGAGCGGTGCATAGTTTCCTCCAGACATGACGCTTAGAATTAAGGCCAAACAGTTCAATCTTTGTTTTATCAGACCAGAGAATCTTGATTATCACAGTCTGAGAGTCCTTTAGGTTCTTTTTTGCAAACTACAAGTGGGCTTTCATGTGTCTTTCACTGAGGATGTGTTTGTCCTTCTGAAAAATTGAGGACGTAGTTGAAAATGTTGTGGAAGTAGCTAAAAGCCTGTTTGAAAAGCTACTAAATATTGCTAGATGACATAGTGTATAACATATAAAATATTGTATAACATATGATGATTGTTACCATATTCATGACTTCATCACGTTGTATTTGCATTCTGCATAGTGTCAGCCGGTTTCAGCCCTTGATCTGTTTTCTTCTCTCATACGCTCTGTGTTCACGTATACAGTATTTTGATACAGCGGAATTTCAAATAAAGCCGTTTCTTATTTACATGTTTTTTGTTTCTGTTGTCATACAACGGAACAAGGATAAAATAGTGACTGTAACGCAATCCATTAAAACTAAATGTTAACCAGCAGTCACTTCCAAGCTATTTCCACGATGCTTGTCTGCACCTCAAAATCCTGATTTTAGAACCACAGTGTCATCTGACAAAATCATCATACACATAAGTTAAAGACAACGGCTTTGCTGTGATTTCAGTTATATTTACTTGTTAAATGATCACTCAAAGAGAAAGTTGGAAGCTCATAAACGTCTATGTCAACTGCCATGCGGCAAATTGAATGACACACGTAGAGAGGGGTGCCTGTTGAGGGAAAGCCTGACCTCGCTCTGACCACCTGACTACCTCTTTTTCAGGGGAAAGTAGCTAAGGTTTGTCCTACAATTCGCTAGATTTGTTTCTAGCTGCTTATTTGAAAAAAAGTTGCTAAGGGGGTGTGAAAAGTCGGTAAATCTAGTGACAAAAGCGCTAAGTTGGAAACACTGCCTGTAAATGCCCCCCGATGATGTAATACAAAATGCTACCTAGGCTGACCGATGCTGTAAATTTAGCTGTCCCTCAGTCAGTCAGTCACTCAATCAGCGACAGACATTCGCATTTATTGGGCTGGCCTCGCTGTTCTATTCTATCAAAAAGCTGTCACAAACACCAAATTCAGAGCCTGTCCTGTCTCGTGATTTTGTGCTGTCTGTCTTTCCTTTGCTGAAAGTCTCTCTCCTGCGTACTACTTGCTGCTTCTACCTGGACATCTTCACCTTTCTGCACGAGTTCCTGGCTGAAAAAGTATTAGTATTATTCCTTTTAACTTACAGTAAACATATCACATGTGCAGTACAGACGTATAATATCTAAAATAAAATCAATTCAATGGTAATCTTCAAAATTTACCATTATCTGACAATGACAAACTCTACTAACAATGGAGAATCCTGTGTTTTCCTGCCTTAATATGTCTCATTACTGCAGATCTCGCACAGAGAACCTTACATCTTGATTAACGGAAAGGAAAAGATGTCAAACACGTTGACCAAGGTGATAAGACCAGAGCCAGTCGTGACCTCCCTGGGGCCCTAAGCAAAATTCTGCTAATGTGCCCTCCCACCTAAGCCTTGAGCCATGTAAACAATTTGCCATTGCAACGCAGTCACACCTGAAACCCCAGTGCTCCCACTACAATCCTACCTCCTTTAGAACAGTTTTCTCAATCTCTCAGTCTAAGAATAAGCAGACCTGTACAGAACAGAGTTAGGTATAAACAAACAATAATTATTGAGCAGAATATTTTCTACAGAATCTTAAGAGACGTGATTATTTACATGAATAAGAAATTGGAGAAAATATAAAATGTAGAAAATAATAAAATTAAACACTGAGCTTTGGCTCTGCTACCTGGTAATTAGTCCAGTCCTCACAATATTATACAATCAGCTTTGGTAAACATAAGCCCATACAATGTAAACAGAAAAATTTCATTTTGTGCATGCACATATGAATGCATATTATATATATATATATATATATATTTGTGTATATTTGTGTGTTATTTTTTTAAGCTTTGGTGTATAAACACCGTTGAAAACGTAATATTTCGTAATATTTCACTCTCACTTTTGTCCAGCACAAAGTCACAGAACACTGCCCTGGGAGTGGCTGGCAAGCAAAACACAGACAGACCAAGACATGCACTGCCCAGCGAGGTTAGCAAGACAGACAGACTAGAGAGAGATGCACTGCAAGCTAGCACATCAACTTAATTTTACTGCTATTTGCTGACATCAAACTTTGAGAGGAGAGAGCAAAAGTTTACCTGATTGCTGTTCCAGCAATTCATTCTCATGCTATTTTTTCTCTTTTCCTGACCATAAGGATAGTTCCACTTCATCCTCTCATTTACGTTGTAAACACTGACACCCGCTTTGAAACGAGGGCGAGGTGGGGCCCTTGTGTAAATTGCGGGGCCGTACTCAACTTGCGCGGTGAGCATATAGGGCCGCCTGGCTCTGAGTAAGTCAATTTATACCGATTTGAGGTGATAAATGACAGTGTAATTTTATAAATGCTACTGCCACTTCTTAATGCTTGGGAAGAAGACTGTATAAGTATATTTCTAATGCGCAAGTACAGTTTCCACACTGCGTGCAATATCATTACTGTCTCAGAACAATGGAAGCTGAGTCGAGGGCAGCTTGACAAGCATATTTGTCTGTTGCTAGCTACAGCTAGTCACCCATCAAAGATTCCAGGATTATCCACAATGTGCATGCCCAAATGTCCAAAAAATGCTGCGCCCCCGTCTGCTTGACAAGGCCCAGGCTTTGTCATCAGCAGACGGCCATTCCCACTAAAATAGCAGAAATGATAGATGCAACAACTGAGACAATAGCATACTGGAGCTGCAAGAGACTAGTAAATTACAAGATGGATGCAAACAGGCAAATTCAGATTGTGGGAAATATTTACCTATGCACACTTTTCAGTAACCTCATGTAAGCAGTAATCAAATCACTTATGAAAACATAATTCAAATGTTTGATGATCACATAAGTATTTTTTATTAATCAACGCTGTGGAAACATTACACCATTGTTTTGGAACTATGACATCTAGTAGTAGAACATTACACCGTTGTTTTTTAATTAGTACATCTAGTTGTAGAACGGGACTCATATTACACCATTATTTATGAGATCTGGCAAGGGGGCATAAAAAAGAAAAGGCACTGGAACCTAGGAGAAGTAAGATTGGAAGCCCCACAAAGGGCATGATAACAGACATGATATAAATTTGAGTGCTTTCACATTCAAATTCAGTTGCTCCCAGGACCAGCTCGGTTTATTGTGTGTTTTCAACTAGAAGCAATAAATCTAACTCAAAAGCACCAGACCAAAAGACTTATTTTAATTATTTCTGTGATAAAAAGAGTTTTTTGAATCGAGCACTAAACTGTGTGGTGGAGGGACCTAGGCCTTCTAGGCATGAGTGTGGGCCTTCTCATTTCCCACGACAAGATCCTTATGTGCTCTATCCCAAAGGTCCTTACATGAGATGTAAGGAGAGATGACACTTCTACTTTGGTATCCTTACTTGTCCTGACAGTACAAGACTGTGTAACATTTAAGATTAGCCTACCCTTAACATCAAGTGATGAATCCCATTCTGAGGGTTGATGCTTAATATAAAATACTGTCATTAGATGTAAAAGTAAAATTCCACACACTGACTGGTGTGAGATTTGTGTGCGTAAATTTCTCTCTCTCTCTCTGTCTCTCTCTCTCTCTCTCTCTCACAGACACACACACACACACACACACACACACACACACACACACACACACACACACACACACACACACACACACACACACACACAAAAGAGATCATATTAAATAATAACCCCACATACCTGTCCTCTGGCATTGCAACCAAGTATAATGGCTCAGATTCCACGTCTCTGAAACGTCTTTTCACAGCCTCAGGGAAAATGCCTTTCATGGTCTTCATTTCCTCATCAGCCTCATTTTTTCGAGTGAGAATGCAATCTAATGACACTGACAATGGTAACGACTTCAGATGCAGATGGAGATGAAGAGCTTAGCTCCCTTGTCAACTCCGCAAAAGGGACTAGAGCTGTAATGGTCTTTTCCACTACCCCTGACTGGTTTTCAGTCAGTGTGGCTGGCAGGTCAGACAGAGGGCCTTATTCTGTGCAAAGAGGCTCTTGATCATGGAATATGTACTCTTTCACCTTGTTCATACATCTTGTTTGGGATGGTTAGGCAGCATATTCAGCTCAACTTGTATGTCCTCCAAGTGTGAATACACAAGAGGTGAGTGCTTGAAGTGACCAACAATTTTTCTACCAATAGCTAATGCATCACTTATACTTACACTGTGATAGTCCTTCTGTAAGTGCTATGCGAAGGCAACTGGACTTGGACTTCTAAGTGACTAGTGGGGAGTTCCAGGTATTTATCCTCTGGTGAGACCAGCAACACTTGTGAGTTCAGAGCCAGTTACTCAACGAGAGGGTGAGACAAGTACATTTTACCATTGATGCCCTTAAAGCTAGGACTTAAAAGATGCTCGAGGAGTTGACATTACATCTTCCCAGTGAAGTACTGGAACAAGTCTCCAGGTTTGTGGCTAAGGCACAGGCTTTACAACACACCAAAGGCAAGGAATGACAGATACGCAAGTTCTAAACCTTGCAGTCACATCTCAGCACTGCTCACAAAACCCAGGAACTGACCTGGAGATGGAAGTACAACCCGACAACACAGCTGGACGCTCAAGGAAAATGGGTGAAGAACCTGTCTGACAGGAACCTCACTCAACTAGAAAAGGATGTCTTATCCAAAGGACTAAACTTTGCCATATTACCAGGAACAGGTACCAGTCTTAAACCTCATCACAGGCACAGAAGCAGCCATCAGAAACAACAATTTGACTAATACAGAGGTTGAACAATTCAGACTGAAGGTCTCAGCCGCTCTCGACAGTGCGAAAGCACCGCCTTCCAACCTCACCGTCCAAGAAAGGAAGGCACTGACATTGCTCGAAAGAAAGCAGAACATCACCATTCTTCCAGCCAACAAAGGAAGATGCACAGTGGTGCTAAACACATCTGATTATCACGCCAAAGTGACCAGTCTCCTCAGCAACACAGCCACCTATGAGGCACGAAGACGAGACCCCACCAGCGGCTACAAAAAGAAAGTAGTTAGTTGCCTCCCAATAGGACTCACAAAGATGCACAAAGAAGGAGTCCCACTCAGACTGATCATCAGCAGCATTAACTCGGTAACCTACAACATTGCTAATCACCTGGCTACCATCCTCTGGTCGAAAACGCTGCACATCACATCAAGAACTCCCAAGACTTTGCCAACAAGGTTGGAAAAATAAAACTGGACTCAGATGAAACTATGGTATCCTATGATGTCACTTCACTCTTCACATGTATTCCTACCACAGAAGCAGTTAGGAAACAACTGCTACAGGATAGCACTTTACCCAACAGAGCCAGCCTCACCCCTGACCACATATGCGCCTTGTTTGACCTCTGCCTGACTGCCACCTAGGTTTCTACAGACAAAAGCACGGCTGTGCCACGAGCTCCCTGGTATCACCATAGTGGCTAATCTCTACATGGAAGAAATAGAAAGCAGAGCCCTGACCTCTTTTCCAGGAACTGACCCCAGCCACTGGTTTAGGTATGTGGATGACACCTGGATCAAAATCAAAACCTATGAAGTTGAATCCTTTACTGAACACATTTTTTGGAGTATCAATACTCTTTCAGTAACTTGTGATCATGAGACTACATAGATGATATGTGCAAAGTTTGTTGCAGATCACACTTACAGTCTAGGACTAGTTTGAAAAAATAATTATAGCATTTGTCATGGTTTTGCAACAAAAGCGCCGCCTAGTGGCTGATTGGTACCAGATTTTGACCAAGTTTCCTGTTGAGGAGTGATTACTGGCAAGATATGCAATAATTCCTGTTTCGACGACAAGTGTTTTGTTTATAACTTTTGCATTTATTGGATTATAAAAATTCTTCTTATAAGATTTGTATCATGAGGGTTCATAGATTCTTTGTGCAAAACTTCGTGCAGATGGGAATCACAGCTGAGAAGTTCGAAAAAGTGGGTTTTACATATTTCACACTTTTGGGTAAAACAATTACAGGAAGGAATAGGTGGGGCTTATATCACATGATTTAGCTGCATTAAGGAAACGTGCATGTAATGTTTTTGAATGTGTGATGAACAACGTGGGGGTTACAGGCCAAAACACACTTTGATTTACCTTGATTAGAATGCCACCTGCTGGTGGACGTGTCATTTTTGGTGTCTGACATTCTATACCTCCCCAGAAAATTTCACATTCATGACTTTTACAGTGTATGCTACGGTACCACTTTTACCAACAGAAGAAAAAAAAAAAAAAACCTGAGCAGCGCTGGTACTGGGAGCCATACTGCTTTGCATGCATTGCCCCCAGCCCCCGTGGGCTTGGACCCCTAATAATACTTCACATATAGCTACAGCGCTTGGTGCAGCAGTCTGTGCACTCGATGAGTAAAGTTGATAGCTTGGGTAAAGGAATAAAAGCTGCCTTTACAAATAAAGTGCAAAGATACTGCAATACCTGATACAATCGAAAGCTCCAGAAGAGGCTAGTAAGTGGACCCTCAATTGGGATTGTTTTATTCAGACCAAGAATTAGTTAAATAATGATAACATTGAGAGATATCAGTTAGTTACTTTCTGTCAGCAGCTGGAGGTAAATATTAGTTTGTTGGGAGGCTGATGGATCTTAGTGGTAAACAGATAAATGGCTGTTGGAGAAATAACCCGCACACATCATTTTTAATTAGCTCCACATTTTCAGTCTTGTTACTGCTGGCTTTGCACATACCTCAGCACCACACAATCATGAAACTTGAGGCCACTTACTTACACCGCATATCATGAGTAATTATTATTATCCTATACGCTGAGCCTTTTAAGTATTTAGACAGCAACATTTCATAAATTCAAGAAATGCCACTTCAGCCTCAAACATTTGTATGATATCACAGTCAAATGATTAGAGCCCAGACACAAAACACCAGTGTACTTCTGTTCAAATACTTAACTCCTCCCAGACTACTGAGAACATTTCAGAATCCTTTGTTTGGTCATGTTTTGCACTAAAATGGCGAGGATTAGACATAGGTAACCATGAGCAGCACTATCAGACCAAACAAACACAATAAAATGTCTTCAGCATATTAAAGATTTGTCTAGAAACATCAGCTTAGTAGATGCACTAGATAAACTTGTATTTAGGGATACCATCATGCACCTACAGTATGTCACATTCCATTTCTTTCTATGACTGTGTTGAAACACTGCGATGGATTTAAATGTTCTTTCCTTTCTGATTTGGTAATAATGTGTTTCTACAGGGTCAACAATTTGGGTTTCATGCCTGTTGATCTGAAATCTACGGTATGATTAACTGCAGTGAATGTGTGGGACAAATAGGAGAATGTATAGTGCAAAGTATCTGAGGCCGTATTTAGGAAGTATTTTATCTTACCAGAACAAATTTTCTAAGGCGGAAATAAAATGTACTTGCCTTTTCTTACCGTTTGGGTTTGTTTGTTGTAAATTAGGAGCCCTCTCTACTATCCCAAACTAGAGGAAGGCATTAGCAATATGACACAATTACTAAGTTTAGCTAACTACTCTACTAAACTGTTTATTGGCCCATAATCACACTTTGATGCCGATGTTGCTTCCTGACTGTTTATATTAATATATATGTCCACTGCTTTTGTAGATGTGTATAATTCATGTAACTTAAACCAGTAAGATTATCTCCTCTGTAATTTTACCTTTCGTGGTTTCTGTGGCTGCCATGGTTACATGAGGAGCCGAGAAAGCAATCTGAAAAAACTTCAACCATCATCAATTCAAACAGCAATCACAAACAGCTATTTTCAAGAAAGCGGCAGCTCTTCTTGCTGTGCCCACCAACAGGAAAACAAATAGGCAAGAAAAAAACTTCTGACTGTCTTAAAGTACTTTTAGACCAAAAACTTTTCAAAATTAGGAATAACATTAGTATTCGTTTTTTGTTTGTTTGTTTGCTGGTGTAGCTGAGTTTGACTGTTAAACTCAAAACAAAATAATAACAAAGAAATATTTCAGATTTGAAACTAAGCTTTCAAGGGTTTTAAGGCTGTGTTCACATCGACATCAGCCCTGAGTGAAAAGCAGAGCTCAATTATTAATTTCAGTGAAGCCACTGTATTGATACATTAGCAGTCATAATACTGAGCACTCCAGCAAAAAAAAAGCAAGGACATCCAGCATAACAATTAGACTTGCCTAAAATTTTACTGCAACACAAAGCAATGTCATCCAAAAACTCACTGCGTCGCCCAATCAGGTGAATGCACACATTCCTGGAATATTATTTCGTAACATGAACAGGGTAACTACTGTTCACCTCATTATTGTCACACCAGAATTAAGAACTACTGTGCAGTTTTTTGGCATCTGACAAGCCTTTGATGTCATGGCTCGATTCAAACCGATTCAGTCTTTACGCATTGCCATGTTCAACTTGACTCTTCTGTAAGATTTTTTTTTGAATTTGAATGCTGGTATTTCAGAAATGATCCTGTTTTTCTCCAGACATCAAAAGGTAGTATTTCAGAATGTTATGTGATCCTCCCTGAAATATTCTCAGTCAAATCAAACATTTTATTACACCATAGTCTGAACTGTAAAAATGTCTTGATTGTTCAACTGTGTGCTGTTGTCCAATTCCAGATGTTAGTTAAAACAAAAATACACTGGGAGTTAATGCTTTGCCTGTATGTATGTGGTATAATAGTGTCAGAGAGGAAAAACATTAACCTCATCCTTTTCTCCAAATTCCAGAAATGAATATGATCTACTGGCAAATTACCCGTAAGTTACACAAGCTCGAAACTGAATGTGTCAACAGGAAGTGCAGTATACATTAGAACCATTCCCATCTGTGAAATGGTTCCTTTCTCCTCTTTCCTCTTCCTAGACTTCCTTCCATTTTCATCAGATGTCTGAGAAGCTGCAATGTCACCTGTCCTCTGCTTGTTCTCATTAGCATAATGAGTCTTTGTCTTCTCTGTTCTTTTTGTTGTTTGTCCCTCTTCCTTGTCTCAGTCTAGTAACCCACCCCGAGGATTTTCTTCATGTGCTCATACACCACGTAGGAGATGCTGACAGCAGGAATGACTTTGAGGAAGTTGGGGGTGATGCCGCGATACAGGCCTGGTACGCCTTCATTGGAGATGATGTATTTAAACTGGCCCATCATTGTCAGCTTGGGTTTACCCTCAGTGATGGCTGAAACAAGAGGAATGACGGAGGTTTCTGAGGCTCATATAAGAACCAGATCCATTGCTGGATCATTGTTGATGCTCAGTATGTTTGTAATATATCAGAATCTACAGTATATCTCACCTTGTGCCTGCATGCGTGTCCGGATGAGAGCAAGAGGATAGGACGCAAGCTGGCCACAGGTGCTGGAGATAGTGCCACAGCCCAGCAGGACCAAGACTCCTGGATCTGCTGAATCTTCACAGTACCTCTGGAGCCAGGCATTCTTCAGAGTCTTAAAGCATGAGCAGTGAAAAAATAGAAATAGAAAAAATAAATACATTAAATACATTTGAATTATTTCAAAAAAAATTTAAAATTTAAAGACTGTCTATAACCTTCAGAAAGTATTAAACTGGTAATTTGTGATGTCTTCAGTTTTCCGGACATCTGCGCTGCAAAGCTGTCAGCTGTCCCAGAGATTATTTATCAGTCAAACTGTGAAGGTGGGACAGGGATGTTTTTCACTGTGTTGGATTATAAAGCAGAATATTGGTTCCCTAGTCCCTCATAGGAAAAAAGAAATTTAAAGAAAAAAAGATGGCAATGTCATATATGTAAAGACCAATGGGTAACAGAGGAGTGAATGGGTCAAGTCATAAAGAAACAGAGTTTTGCTCTTTTCATGGGATTTGTTAACAATAATGCTAGCCTTGTAAATGTCCACTTGAGTCTAAGTTCCTACTCAAACACTGATGTATTTTATCAAACCAGCAATGTAATTGCCTAGATTATATTTTTACCTGGTTAATTAATAGACATTCTATCATCTTTTGTGGTTTCCACTACAGTTAGACTTAACAGTTTTACATGCAATTTTAAATTGCATGTAAAACACATCTGAAATTCAACATCTGATAACATTATTGAAATTGGAGGCTCAGATAATGCTGCATTAACTGATTGTTTTGGCCACCTGGAGGCAGAACAAGCTGAAAAAACAACATCTGACATCATCTTATAAAGTTGTTGTGATGAATATGTCAGCAAATGGTTGCCTGTTTCCAGCAGACACAGAGCAACATTTTTCATTCACTTGGAATGGTGTTTGCGTCCACCTGGCGAATGTAAGGTCAATATTCACTCTCCTTTTAGTTACCGTTTTGATCTCTACCACCTCCTGAGAAAAATATCTGGCTCTTCAGTTACTAAATATTCCACTATTTTCACCAGCTAGTCTCTGATTATGTCAGTCTGCTGTTTACTGCTGAAAAGGTAGCGTACAATGAGTTTATCTGAGCTTTTTTTCTGAAAAGAGTTGCTGCCGCTGGAAACCGGGTTAATGAGAGCTGAATATGCTGGCTGGAAAACCAAAACAATGAGCTACAAGAGGCTAAAAAGCTCAGTAGATCTGAGGGGAACTGTGGAGTGGATAATTATTCTCTGTGGGTTCGTCACCACAATTGACCTCTCTCACATTACACGTAGTTATTGGATTCATTGTTGATATAAAAGTATTTTTATGGTGCTTTAATTTTGAGAAGTTTAGGGTTAGAATCCAAAACTGAATCATCATTGCGTTCAGTGTGACAATTCTCTCATCAAATGCTATAAATGAGTGACACTATTTCTCAAATATACTGTAATAGCTTCAGTAAAGTACATGATTCACTTGTTATCCCCCACTTCTCTTGAGAATTTAACAAACCTCCTGATATCTTTGGCCTGGATTACAACCTTTTTATATTCCTATATATTTACAAATTTCCAGATCAGTAATAGGCCTTGTTGACTTACACACAGACTGTAGACACATGCATACCTCATACACTGCCAAGTCGATGCCAGCATAGGGGATGATGCCCAGTGTATTTGGCATGTAGCCCCTGTAGAAAGCTTGGACTCCCTCATCCTTCAGGATCTGTCTGGCACAATCAGCCATACCTGAGTACTGTCCTGTTTTCCTTAATGTAAGACGAGTCTTCAACACCTAGCCAGCAGAGGGGGACAGGAGAAGATAGAAAAATATAAATGAATGATGCAATAAGAACACAGTTTAAAGACTGTGGACAAACAGTAAGAAAAGGGTTATTCTTCAAACTGGACAAAGGTGATAGAACTAGTCTTTGTATTCTTTTATGGGCACAGAAAAAGCATCAAGAAGTCATTTTCCATCCATCCAATTTCTGCTGCTTATGTGGGTCTGGGTCATTGTAGCAAGAGGGTAAGCAAGGTAACCCAGACATTCTTCTACTGAGCCATGTCCCCAACATTCTTCTGGGAAATCCTAAGGAGTCCCAGGATGGGATTGGATATGTAATCCTTCCTGCGTGTTCTGAGTCTACCTCAGGGTCTCATTCTAGTTGGATGTACCCAGAAAACATCCAGAAACCTGAATCGACTCAATGTAAAAAAGCTACTCTGAACTACTTCCAGATATCAAAGCCAGCGTCTTTATTAAATAAACTTTTGCATTCATGTTAATTTGTGTCTTTCCTGATTCAGGACATAGCAACTCCAATGAGAAATAGTGCTTGGGTGCCAACCTTGGTCAATGCGTCTTAAAGCTGAAGAATTAAATTTGTGTTTGTATTTCCTCAGAACCAGAGACTTGTTTTTTAGAGTACTTGTAAGTACTGTAAAGCTTGTTTGCACCAGAGTTTGATTTGCATTTATTTAAATATGAAATACAATGACAGTATCATATCTTAGTCAGTGGTGCCTTAATGCACATGCTTACCTGGTCTTGAGCCCTGGGCCTCTGACCAACCAGGGGCCTCACGAGACATGAGCCTAAATTTTTTTTGGTATCATGAGGTCCCTGAGTGGTTGGAGGCCCAACCACAACAGGCTTGTCATCACCATACAAAATAAATAAATAAATAAATAAATAAATAAAACTCAAGCATTTTACTTTAAATTTAAAGTCAAAATTGTTAGAGTAAAAACAAAAGTCACATGATGAAGTTATGATTACCCATGTGAGAATGCAACAAATGAAAGGAGCCAAGCTGCCTGCAGTAGAGAAGAAACTGCTGATTTAATGCACAACCTGGTGACCATGCCAAGTGTTCTAAATAGAAAAAACCTGCCATGTTTTATGGCCAACAGGTGTATGCTGGGTCTGGCTTAATGCTAAATGCTAAAATACTGACCTAAAATACTTAATCCTTTAGCTGTGCCTTCTACGTAGTGAGGAGTCAGTGAGGAGTATATCACCATTCTGCTGTTTTTGATAATTCCTGTTGTGATTGCAGAGCTCATTCATTTTTGCGTTGAGAATGAACTAGCAGAGAAGTTGGATTTAGAGAAGATTGTGGAGGACTTCGCAGTGCACAAGGCTCACAGAGTGATGTTCAGACAGGTGAGTGGAAACAAATGAATGATTGCTGTAACTCACTGCAAAGAAGAAAGCATCAACAACTACTGTGTTGCCTAGTAATGTTGCATTTTGTCTTTATTTTTCAATTGCAGTCTCTGTGGAGTTTATGTTGTTTATACATTTGTGCATTTCCTGCTGCTTTATTCTGCTGTTACTTCTATAATTGTGGCTATTTGTGTAGCTTAATATTGCTCCAGCTGCTGTGTCCATAGACATCTAACTGTCAGTCTTATGCACAGGCTGGAAAGTGCCTGACTGGAATTTATTGGTTTCAATGCAGTTCTTATCTCGGAACAGCGTACCTGCATTGAAATACAAATGCAGATACATGCAGATATATGCCTGGTAGGCTAAAGATGTTCTTTAATATAATAGTTTTATGATATATTATTTATCACCATATACATTTAAAAATGTAATGCAGTTAATGTTTACTTTATTACACTTTAGCTGACGTACTCTGTACTTTTATCTGAGTACATTTTTACACAAGTAATTTTACATTGACTTTAGTAAAATTTCTTTTAAGTAGCAGTACTTTTACTTTTACTTGAGTACAAATTACCAGTACTCTTTCCACCCCTGCTAATGACCGTGTACCTAGTAATGTCTGTGATGATTTAAAACATAATTTAACTTATGTCCATAAACACGTTTCCTCAGAGCATGCTGCATCCGCCTACCCCCAACACACTACAATATAATAAATTATAATATATATTTGCATTGTTTGCACCATCAACATTAACAATATCAGGCCAGGGAAGTCACAGCGCTTTCCTGTGCATAGCTATGATCAGCTATGATCTGGGTTCCAAAATGTCCATAGCCCCTGGGCCTACAGTAATGTTAAGGTGCCCCTGATCTTATTTAAAGTGAACCCTGGAATTAAAGATCGAGTATATATGTAAAATATAGGGAAAATAACCAGATAAGGGAACATGAAAGAAACTAATAATCAAGAAAGAATGACTGAGGAATCAACACAAATTTCAAACTGACCTCCATGGGGTAGATGATGGTCTGGGCAGTAGCTCCTGCCAAAGAGCCAGCAATGAACCTCTCTTGTACCCTTAAACTGCCCCCCTCTTTATTGCCTCGGATCAACCACTTTATCTGGTGCAAGAGAGGAGAAAGGAGCAGAAGGAGGGGAAGGCATAAGGCATGAAAGAAGCTGTTGGGAGGGCACAGAAGAGTGGTAGTGATACTGTACAATACAGCATGAGAGGAAGGAAGTGCAAGTGCATACACAGTATTTTAATTATCCTGACACGTATGATATTGATGCATGATTCATTCACCCTAACTACGACAGGGGAACTATTAGATTTTCTCATAAATGAACAATTTGTTCCTTTTTCCATTCTACAATGACTTAAGCAAACACTCTGTGGACTATTAGTCAGATTTCCACTTTGTCCTTGATTAATTAGAGTGTGCTAACCTGTTCATAAGCCATAAACTTAATGGCAGATTCAGGAGCAATCTTGAGGACGTTGATACCATTTCCCCTCCAGAGTGAGAAGATGCCTCCCTCATTGATCATCCCCCTCAGTCCAGACCACAGATTAATCCCTCGAGAGGTAGGGCCGTGTACCTGGACACACAAACAAGGGCAGGCCAGTCATCTCACTACAACCTGTGACCTGTGCTAAGTTTGAAAATTTACTTTGGGCTGGATGGCCTTTGTGGTAAAACAAAAAAGATAGATTATGTGCATATTCTATTACAGCTGGGTACAGGTACAGGACAAAAACTGAACAGAAAGGAAATGGAGATGTCACTGAAACCTGCAAGTTCCCAAAATCTTAGTTGATGTAAAAGTGTTCCTTAGGTTTGTCTGATGAAGACTTATGAAGTTGAAAAGTTAAAAAAATAAAAATTTTGGGAGCTTGAAAATTAATCTCTCTTGAAAAATTACCTCTGACCTCTCTTTTTACTTTTCCATTTCAGATTCATTTTCTTTTGCTGACTTGCACCGGAGTTAAGCATCTGGTTTAGTTCGTTTGCCTCTGCTGGCTACCCCTTTTTTGGCATTGAAAGATAATGCTGTACCTTTCTCCATGGATGTAGAATCTCTCGGCTAGGTGAATAAGGGTACTGCTGTATGACTGATCAACTCCAAATTGAAGTAAAAAGTGCATCATGGAGTGGTTCCCATTTTGGTGTTACTTATACTACGTATTGTCCTCAGGGAGGGCAAAGGAATTGAAACATAAGACCTGCAATAATAGGCACACTGGAAACGAGTTGTGAACTCAACATTGACATATTGTCACCTTTTAGGTTAATGTGGCAAGCTTGTTAGCAAACAGTTCCCTATTTCCACATCCAACAGACACAGAGCGACGATTATTCATTTGGATTGGTGTACACCTGATGGATTGTCAGTCTAATCTCTCCTATTAGCTCTTGTCTGGTTCCTCACCAACTCCTGATGGAAATATCTAGCTTTGTATTTGTAAAATGCTTCACTGTGTTCACCAGCTAGTCTCTAACTTTGTCTGTTTGCTGTTCAGTGCTGACCAGGTACTGTACAGTGGGTTTTTAGAGCTTTTTCACTGAAAAGAGCTGCCTGCTGTGACAGAAAATGATACTGTGAGAACAATGAGAGTGATATTTCAGGCTTTTAACATGGGCAGATTAAACCTGTCTCCGTGTTTTTGCTGGGAATAATTCCAACCACCCACTGAAACTACCCACCATGTGCTTTATTTTATTTCTTTAGTGAGTGTAAGTGAAGATTGGTGTAGAACTTGAAGGACAGAGTGAGCTTCAGACTTAAAAAAGATAGCCATAGGCAGATGTTGCTACATTAAATTCACTTACAATTGATATGAAATTGTCACATTGTTAGTACCGCAAATATCCAGCAGTACTTTCATTATACATAGCTGTTTCACACTTTTACAAAATTGTTCGATTATATTACGAATTAAATACCAAGGTTAGTGGAAGGTTGTGGAGAACATGCAAATTGCTAATTTGCTATACAATAAATAGCTTGAGACACTGCTATACATAATGTATAATATACATTATGGTTTTACATGACAATACTTAAAAAGCCCCCCTATTACTGATCTTTAACTCTGTGTATCATCGGAGTGGCAGTGAAATGATTCACCTGCAGGAAGACTTTGAGGCGGTCCAGAGGAGCGGTTCCTGTACGGGACACTGCCCCTGCCATGGCTCCGGCAACCAGCTGCCTCCACACCAGACCTGACTGCCGCTCCTGCTCTGAGAACTCATCTGGGACCGTCAGATGTTCCCCAATATCAAACACCTATTACAAATTTAGAAATTAAAATCCCAATCTGTATTTTTGGTTGACCCTTAAGTACTGTATATAGTACAATATACAGTTTTGCTTCTTCTTCTGTACCATCAGTTACCAATGTATCACATAACTGAAGCTTATGCATCTACAGCTGTCTTTATAATTATTGATAATCTGATCTGTCTTCAGAAGGATAAAAAAATATAGATAATGTCATGGTGTTATCATTGTCATTATTATTTTATAATTCACTTGACATTACTATCAGTGGTATCTTGTGACTCACATGGGAGTGTTTCCAATAGTGGACAATCTCCTCCATGTTGTGGAAAGGGTTGAACAGGAAGTGATCACGCCATTCATTCCAGTCAATGGTCATAGTGCCATCCCTGTCCATACTGGGAGAGAGAGTTAGACCAGAATATCAGAACACATACTTATGGCTAATGCCATTAGCAGATCCCATATGGCTTCTAGCACCCCTTTATAAAACATTTTAAATACATCACTTTGGTCCATGACATGGTACTTTGAACACTCATCCTGATGACTCCAAACCAGAGGCCTTAGTCTTGTTACCACGTGTTTTGTTTTGGAATAACAATCATGGGATCATGGCTTTCAAAGTGAAGGTATATTTAGTGGAAGACAGCTACATTAAACAGCCCATCAGTAAAACTGCATCAGGTACTGAACCTGCAATGCAGACTTGGGTTCATCCTTATTACTTTCATGTTCAAGTTCTGTTTATTTTTCTGACTTAGGTTGTATGTCTGACACGATGATTAGGCAACAAGTGTAGTTTTGTTCATCCTTCTGTTAAAGACACTTCATTCCCTCACAGTTGTTTTTACATATCCTGGCTAATTAGAATTCTGCTCTGGGTGAAGTTGAGCAGGGCTAAATTTGAATCATGAGGTCACTAAACCCCATGAACCAATAAGACTGATAAAGGTCTAACCGGAGGGTCAGACCGTTGTCAATCAAGCACAGTCTGTACAGACAAGGTATAATCAATAGTAATCAGCAATTAAACAAAAACACCTGTGTAGGTGAACAATGGCCAGACAAACTCTAATGACACAGCTACTTCTCTTTGGTGTTTTCTTCACATTGGCTTCGCTTCCTTATTGTTTGGAGTCCAATACTAATCATTGCAAAAGCAACAGGGTTTTGATGGTGACAAAAGGTGACAAAATACAAAACTAGAATTACCACCTTGTTGAGTTAGAATCAAACTTCCTGTTAGACCTCTTATGATCAAACTGTTATAAAACTCTAAAAACAAAAATTCGAATACACTAATTTGGGATCTGAGAGGTAGGGAGAAGTGCTTGTTAAAGTCCTGTCAACATTGGTCACAGTATAGAGCAGATGGAAAGCCACTGTATTTCCATCTTGTTTGAAAGAAATTCTCATTAAATAAGAAGAAATAGTTAGTGGGAAAAGTATTTTTTTTTCAGCTGTTAAAGAGGGCCCAGGGTCTCCCGGCCCCCACATACGACATAAGGGTTAAACTGAAGTTCCTGCCATCTGGAAGGAACTGTTCGACACCTGACTCACTCTAATATTAACTTTTTTTTTTTAAATGTTTTTTTTCTGTTATTTTCTGTCTTATATTGTGCTCAGGCTCTCTCTCTCACACACACACTACACCTCTGCAGTATTCTGGAGGCCTGCTCCATGGTAACCTCCACTCCAAGCTTGTGCAGTGAGTGCTGGATCTCCCCCACATCAATTTGACCTACAAAACAGAACAGAAAGTGTTAAAACCTTTTCCAACAGTGTCTCTTTGTTCAGTCAATATAAAAATGTTATTCAGTGTATTTCATGTATATTCCTGAAAAAAAAAATAGTAAGAACTGATGAAGAACTGGAGCATGTGTGTATTTGTGGATGTTTAGCGTGCTCACACCGTCATTGTTGCAGTCAAGGCTGTGAAACATGAGCCGCAGCCTCTTCTCATGAGCCCGCAGGTACTGAGAGAACTCCTGGAAGTCCAGCAAACCATCATGGTTGATGTCACTCTCGAGGACTATCTGGGAGTGCAGAGAGACTGTCAGTCATTCAGCAGGGAGTACATTGGAGTAAATGGAGCAGATAAAGTTGTTGGAGGTAGATATGTACAGGTAAAGGTGTGTTGTCAATGAAGATGGCATGGGGGTATCGACAGGGTGGGGGTGTGTAGAGAGTGAGGACAGGACAGAATGTAAGGCGCTGTGCTCCCTGTGATCGTTAAGAATTAAACCACATCATACCTGGCTGCAAACATATTCTCTCCTGTCTTGATTAGGACAGAGAGAGAGAGAGACAGAAAATACAAGACTTGTTCTTGTGCACAGAGAAGTGGAAAAACACACTCATGTATTATTACTTTTCTATGTCTTAACTTAAGCACAAGTACAGCTACTTGCGTAGAAACATTTAAATGACTATAAACTTCATCACCTACAAAACATGTAACATGACATCAGTAAGTAATCTTAGTATTTTTGTTTTATATATTTTATTTGGTCTCACTGTAATAGTGACCTGTAGTGTAGTGTACTGAGACACTTGGTGATTTTACACACAAAATAAAATGACTTACATGCTCCCTAGGTTACGCTAACGCTTAATTTGAATTAATTAACAGGAAATGTAGCAACTGAACATTGTCTCTAGTTTCTATATAATTACTTAAAAATTGGGTATAATGTCTTAGAAATTATTAGGACTTTATTTGGAAATTATTGACTGGTAAAGTAAAGCGATACCCAAAGTAAATATTTTATTGGATTTGGTTGGCAGATACTCAATATTAAAAGACCCTTATCAGGATCAAAGTGTCAGGATCTGTATTCATTTCCTGTTTTATTTTGAAGTTGGTTCTGTTGTGTTACTGTTTGTTTTACTTCCTGGTTTTTCCCGCCTGTGTTGATTACTGTCTCCACCTTAATGTCTTTCACCTGTGTATGGTTTTCTGTGTATTTCTGGATTCCATGTCTTCTGCTACAACAGGCCCAGCTGTTCCTGCTCCACCTCCAATACCCAGGGATCCTCCAGTTCATTTTTCAGAACCCAGAGCACCCCCCATTGAAAGGTATGACGGCACTCCTGAAACGTGCCGCTCATTTTTGACTTTGCTCGCTAACTTTTGAACTGCAGCCTCTTACCTTTGCTACTGAGCATTCTAAAGTAGCCTTTATGATCACTAATCTCACGGGGCGAGCACGTGAGTGGGCCACGGCTGAGTGGCAGAGACATTCATTTACCTGTGACTCTGTAGCTACTTTTTCTGCTGCTTTGGGTCAACCTGTCTCGGGCCGTGAGGCAGCCCGTGCACTTGGTAATCTCAAGCAAGGTAGAAGCCGTGTATTTGATCATGCCATCAGATTCCGCACTCTGGCTGCGGAGAGTCAGTGGAACGACGAAGCACTTGCAGACACTTTTTTTTTTTTTTTTTTTTTTCCCTTTCCTGAGTCTCGCTAAAGAGAGAGAGGACAGACTTACCACGGTTGATCTTCCTACACGTTTTGAGGGTCTTGTAGAACTTGCTATTAAGATTGACAACCAGATGCAGGAACGAGAGCGGCTCAGAGGAGCTATAGGCCCTGGATCTGCGCCTTTTAGTCCCCAGGAGGAACCTATGCAGCTTGGTCGTACCCGTCTGAGCCGACAGGAACGCCAGCGCCGCCAACGTGATGGACTGTGCCTCTACTGTGGGGAAATGGGGCACTTCCTGGCTCAGTGCCCGGTAAAAGGGCCTGGCTCACCAGTAACCGGAGGCCTACTGGTGAGCCACACCGTGACTCTCTAGACCAGCACGTTCAGCTCATCACTTCTCCCCAGAATTCCCTGGCCCTTACAGCCTTCATTGACTCCGAGGCAGACGAAAACTTCATGGATCTGAACCTGGCCCACCAGCTGAATCTACAACTCCACCCTTTGTCCAAGCCACGCCGGGCCAGCACTCTCGATGGTCACCTGCTCAACTGGGTCACAGACCAGACCCCTCCTCTACCTAGTCTACCTAGACCACCCTCAGGATGCAGCTCCCATTTTGCCCCCTGACTGTGGTCGCAGCGGTGACCTGGGACATTGAGCAGGAGGTCCAGCACGCCCTTTCGGAGCCCCAGGTTCCCAGCTACCAGCCCCCCAGGCCTCAGCCCCAGGTTCCCAGGCCTCAGCCCCAGGTTCCCAGCTACCACGCCTCAGCCCCAGGTTCCCAGCTACCACGCCTCAGCCCCAGGTTCCCAGCTACCACGCCTCAGCCCAGGCCTCAGCCCCAGGTTCCCAGCTACCACGCCTCAGCCCAGGCCTCAGCCCCAGGTTCCCAGCTACCACGCCTCAGCCCAGGCCTCAGCCCCAGGTTCCCAGCTACCACGCCTCAGCCCAGGCCTCAGCCCCAGGTTCCCAGCTACCACGCCTCAGCCCAGGCCTCAGCCCCAGGTTCCCAGCTACCACGCCTCAGCCCAGGCCTCAGCCCCAGGTTCCCAGCTACCACGCCTCAGCCCAGGCCTCAGCCCCAGGTTCCCAGCTACCAGGGCTCAGCCCAGGCCTCAGCCCAGGCCTCAGCCCCAGGTTCCCAGCTACCAGGGCTCAGCCCAGGCCTCAGCCCCAGGTTCCCAGCTACCAGGGCTCAGCCCAGGCCTCAGCCCCAGGTTCCCAGCTACCACGCCTCAGCCCAGGCCTCAGCCCCAGGTTCCCAGCTACCACGCCTCAGCCCAGGCCTCAGCCCCAGGTTCCCAGCTACCAGCCCCCCAGGTTTGTGGGCCCTTTCCTGATCTCGGCGATCATCAACCCTGCTGCTGTCTGCCTTCATCTTCCTCGGACCATGAGGGTCCATCCCACCTTCCATGTTTCCCGAATCAAGCCTGTCAAGACCAGTCGTTTGGTTCCTCCCTCCGCCCAGGTTCATTGATGGTGGTCCTGTCTATTCGGTAAAGAAACTGTTGGCTGTTCGTCGTAGGGGCCGGGGCCGTCAGTACCTCGTTGATTGGGAGGGGTACGGTCCAGAGGACAGGTCCCGGGTTCCTGCTCGGAAAATTCTTGATAAAACACTGATACAGGACTTTCATAGACTGAACCCGGGCATTCCTGGGAGGTCTGGGGATGTCCGGGGGGGGGGGGGCGTCATGATCTGTATTCATTTCCTGTTTTATTTTGAAGTTGGTTCTGTTGTGTTACTGTTTGTTTTACTTCCTGGTTTTTCCCGCCTGTGTTGATTACTGTCTCCACCTTAATGTCTTTCACCTGTGTATGGTTTTCTGTGTATTTAAACCCCGCCTCATTTCTCATGCGTTGCCAGATTGTCTTGGTTACCATTGTGTTCAAGCGCTCTCGCATTTAGCCCCGATTTTGATTCACTGTGTATGATCTGTTTTTCCAGTATTTTTGTGACCATCGATTCTGCCGGTTCCTGATCTGCCTTGTTGCCTGCTTTAAATGACTCCTGGTGTTTTGACCTCTGCTACGTCTCTCTCGGATTAAAGATTTGGATTTTGGACATTGTACTTCGGCCTGACTCTCTCTCTCACACTTGGGTCCACACACACCTGTCCTTACACAAAGCAAAAAACATGATCAGGATATCTCTAATTTTGACTGAACTCTTACTTTTTCCAACAAAATATATTGACAGTCACATCAAACATAGTCTCAGGCTATAGGGCCCCTAACCTCTTGGGCCCCAGATCCTGGCCCATCCAGTAATCCATACAGTGTCATGTCCTGCTCTGTCTCCTAGGTCATTTATTTCCATTGTTTGCAGTATTTCCTGTTTTATTTTGCTGTCACTTACTTTCCGTCTTTCAGATCCCACTTGTGTGTTGCTCGCTGCTGTGATTGTTGCACTTATTAGGGGGGTCTCCACTCTTGTGTATTTAGTCTCTGTGCTCCCTTCCCTCTGTGCCAGTTTTTCTTCATTCCTCTGTGACAAGCATACCAGCCATTATTCCTAGTGCTAAGTTTTCTGGTTTAGTTACCATTTTTCTAGTTTTTTGACCTCTCCTCTGCCTTTTCCTTTTGGATTTGTCTGCCTGTGTGTGTTTGACTGCCTGTGTATCGACCAGTGTCCCAGTAAAGACTCGGATTTTTGGAACCCAGCTTTTGACTCCTGAGTCTTGATTTTGAAGTCCTCTGCCTTGTGGTTCACCAGCTGTTACAGTACAAACTGGCCACAAGGGCCTGTTTGCCATGGTGTGAGGGAACTCAACGAACATCATGAAGCCTTCCAGTCCTCCATTTGCAGCCAGATGGGCGACATTAACAATCAGCTGCAGTAGCTGATAGCCCAGCTGGACTCCCTGAGTTCCATTGCTCCATCTCCAGCTGTCAACCCCCCACAGACTCCTCCACCTTCTCCCATCCTTCAACCTTCTAGGCCAGAGCGGTTTAAGGGAGATGACAGCAACTGCTGGTCCTGGTACAGTGCGAGTTGCACTTTACAGTTTTTCTGTCGAGCTCTTCACCAATATGCTCAGCGAGATCTTCGATCACACCACTACAGGACCAGAGGTGGCACATGCCATCATCGATCTGTGCCAGGGTGGTCGCCAGGTTTCTGATTATGCCATAAAGTTCTGCACCTTGGTAGCAGACAGTGGATGGAACTCAACTTCTTTCCTTGATGCTTTCCACAGTTGTCTTTCTGACCCCATTAAAGACCAGCTGGTTTCCCTTGATTGTCCTTCTGACCTGGATTCATTCATTCCCCTCACCAGAAAAATAAACAATCACTTGAGATAATGAGAAAGAGGTGCAGACAAGCCATTGCTCTGTCTGTCCAGATAAGGCAATTCTCTGGCAGTAGGTTTCTGCCTCGGTGTTCTCCATGTCACACTCAACCTCCTGTGTCTACAGCGTCAACACTTTGGATGGTCTCCTATTATGTAGAGTTGAAATGATAGCTTTAAGACACACAGAACAACTTAGTTTCCATCTATTTAAATCTCCCTTTCTCCCTGTCCTCTCATTCTGGGACTTACAACCCCCACATTAACTAAGCTACTTGCAAGGTAATTGGCTGGGGAGAGAGTTGTTCATTAACATGTTTCTCTGTTCAGAATCTCCTGAACCTCCAGTTTGTCAGTCCCACCACTTTTTTGCCACCTCGCTATGACTTTGATTGTGCCATAGACCTGCTGCCTGGTACTTCTCCCCCCAAAGGATGTCTCTACTCCCTCTCTGCCCCTGAAAGGGAAACAATGGACAAATACATCTGGTTTAATTACCATTTTTCTATTTTTTTCTCTTCTATTTCTTCCCTTTAGCTTTGTCTGCCTGTGTCTTTTTGAATTCTTGTGTATCGACCAGTTTCCCAGTAAAGACTCTGATTTTTGGAACCCAGAATCCTGCTTTTGAGTCCTCTACCTTTTTGGTTCACCAGTTGTTACGCATGGCATGAACATTGACCAGCATTAGTGGTGAGACTCAATAATGTAGCCCTTTATAGGCTCTGCATTAATCACATTAAAAGTTGTTTTTTGATGCACATTTCAGTCTGCAACAGATGAAAATTGCAGAACAACATGAAGGAAAATCAACAAACATAAAAGGCGTTTTACGATATTGGAAAGATCTATGTACAGGTGCCTCTGCCACAAACATTCTCTTATTAGAAGTTTTCTGAGTAAGAGGAAATGCAAGCACAATTTCATGCCAAATGAATACCAAACAGGCAACGTGCCACCTGATGAAAACTGATTTGTGACTGTACTTCCACAGAAATAGGGCCCTCAGAGTTGAAATTACAATCACTGGAAAGTGCTGGAGGCCATATTTCTGCAACACCCCTGGTTAATTTATGGCTGATGCATGTCTGTCATGCACTCGTTTCTTTTCCTCTTCATTTCTCTTCTGCAGCTCTAGTGTGACCTATCTGGTAAAGGCAGTACTCCAAAAAATTAAAAAAAAACTATCACAATATGGCCATGACAGTACAAAATTCACTTTTTATTCATATTCATTTTCTGCTCTACAATGAAGGCTAGAGACAACCATTGATTTCAATCTCAGTCACATTTGTTTGTCTATTTTTCACCAGGATCCTAAAAACTTCAGTGGAATCTTGTGGAAGGAAGGGCCACAGAGCAAGGAACAATGGATTAGGTTTTGGTGCAGAGTCTTAATTTTTGCAAAGGATTTCTTTGTTACCCCAAATATGACTGCTCAGTAATTTGCAAAATGTAGCACAAAGACTCAAGTAACCCAGATTTTTTATATCCCACATGGTCTGCTGAGCCTTTCAAAGTAAAATGTATAAAAATGACCTGAAGTTGGAGCTCAGTGCTGTTCAGAAAAATGTAGACTGGTGACGAATTAAAAGAAAAATCAACATGAAGTGTCTTAGTAAGGTTTTGGGACACCACATGCCTACAGAACAGTTTCAATGCATCATGGCATTGATTCTATAAGTCTCTGGAAATCTATTGGAGGGATGTAACACCATTCTTCCAAAACATAGTCATATCCTCATTTGTTGTTTTGATGGTGGTGGAGAGCACTGCCTAACATGTCGGTCCAAAATCTACCATAGGTGTTAAACTGGGTTGAGATCTAGTGACTGCGAAGGCCATAGCATATGATTCACATCATTTTCATAATCAAACCATTCCGTGACCCCTTGTGCCCTATGGATGGGGGTAATATCATACTGTTTCTCCACTCACTTTTTCTGTTTTTTCCTTTAATTAGTCACCCATCTGTACTTTGACTGGTTTGTTGGGAGCACTAGGTAACCACTATGCTCCAGAGTCCCCAAAAGTCAAATAAGTGCTTTTGGCTAATTACACCATGCCACTGTGTATTTAATGTTAGAGAACCTTCAAAGTGACATTTCTGTGAAGTGATATTGGTTTGGCTGGCCCTCATTTGTTCAGGGGTTTTGTGTGTAATTAGACATTTACGACTGGAACATTCATTAAGACAGTTTTAAATTTTCTGTAAACCCTGTTAGTGTCTATCCAAAGACTTACATGTTTCCTGTTAAGAGCAAAGAAAGACTGCTTGCTGAAGGCGGATAAAAAAAATGCTTATATGGGTCATTTGGGAACCCAATGACAACAAAATATTTCGTAATTTAGTTTGGAGGTCTTGTGAATATAGCCTTGTTAGGCCTCTAATTCACAGGCTACATAGGCCAGGACATATATTTATCAGACTGCTCTGTAGTGCCTACTTAGAAGTAAAAAAAAAAAAAAAAAGTTGTTTGCTAAATGTGAACAAGACATATTTATCAAATGACTTACTCCTAAAGATGTGTAAGAGGAACCTTTAATAGCAGCATTCAAGTCATCATAATTGATCATGTATGCTCAGAGCCAAAGATATAGTTTGTTCTTTAAAAAATCCTTATATTTTACTCAATTATGTTTTTTTCTGCCAAAACAACAAAAACAAGACAAAACAAACTATTCTAAATATGTGAAATATCACCAGCAGCGAGTAACATGTAAAATTAACAACAATATAATCCATATTGTATAAATATATAAATAAGGATAAAATAACAGGAAATAGGGTGAAATGGAAACAAAAAGAAAACCAAACTAGGATAAAGAGAGGAGAGGAATTCTGCAGCTGAGGAGAATTTAATACCACAGTGTCAAGTATGTGAAGATGTAGGGAAAGTAATTGCAAATAAAACAGGTATACTGTATTCTCATAGTTTGTACCACTGATAAATGCAATAAAGTGGTGTGACATCTCATCAAATGTTTAAATCAAATACAATTAATGGGCTAAATCTATGCTATTCTGTATTATTGATACAGTTTCCTCCATCACTCCAAAAAATGTCTCAGAAGGTCTCTTCTGTTTCAGTGCTGCAGTCATCACAGATCTACTTTTAACCAGCTTCAGAGTCCTCTGGAGCTCTTTTAAATTTAAGAATATTTTATTCACACAAAAATTGATAAATAACTATTATCCTCAAGTTTTAAGTAGGAGTAAAAGTGAAGGATTTTTAATTTTATCTTTAACTAAAGTCCAAAACTTCAATTTAGTCAGTTTGAGAAATATGGGGCCTGCTGCTGTGCTTATTGACAGCTGGTTCATCAGTTTGACAATCAACCAACCAATCAGAGCTTTGCTGGTGGGAATTTGAATGGGGAATTCATTTCCCTGTACCACAACCAGAAAAGGGATGATAGAAAAATTGCCACATGAAAGACAGATAATAAATAATATTATTGCCACTTCCTCTGCTGATTTCTGTCCCATAAGTATTTACTTCACTTGCCTGCCAAACAGCACATAAAGATGACATAGTTGCTTTCACTGTCACCTTTTTAACGACATACAGTATTTGAAATGTCGTGGTCTGTGAAACCCAGCGGAAACACGGGAAGAATCTAGTAAAGAAGGCAAACATATTCAAGTTATGGTAAGCCCCAGGTTAAAGGTTGTGAAGTCCCTGCTGTAGGAAAGGTCTATGAGTCGCTGTTACAACTGGATGGTGTGGATGGCCTGGATAGTATATGTAATACTTAGTGCTAAAAAGAGTCATCCTCATAACCATTCAAATAACTGTCTGCTTTGAAATCAAAAATAAAGTAGATTAAAGTAAAGCGATGTAAGAGCCAGACTGATAATTCAGTTGTCAGCCAAGGTCAGCAGTGTAGCAGGTTTGTGTTACAGATAGACAGTTAAAATATTCATCCACACAGGGATAGATTGCTCTGCAAACTGGAACAGGTTGTCTTTATATGGTGACCACACAAATTAGTAACCGAAATTGAAGAGGTTGATAAATGACATGAGATGGCAGTCTTACCCAAAGGACATGACTTAGGACTGGGCAATATGGACAAAAAATCACATCAAGGTAGTTTTAGGCTGAATGATGATGCATGATATATTTTCTACAAAGTGGGATAAATGTTCAGTTTGCAATGCTCAGTGCCAGACTTTCAAAGCTTACTGGGACACTGGAATACAACAACTTGTTGTTTGAACATTAACACACAAACTGAAGCCTAGGCAGATGTGAATCACTTTCCCAAGATCTGCGACAGTGATAAACGTAGCCCATAGCTACACACTCTCTCTGTACCTGGATATTGCCTGCCACTGCCAAAGGGCTCAGTGAGTGAGGTCTGCCTCACCCTAGCAGCACCTTTCTTCTCCTCTTCTTCAGACCACTGCTGAATAACCTCATCACATTCTATATTGTGAATAAATCTCAGATTTATAACAAGGTTTGTGGTGTTGCCACAGTACCTCAAAGTCCTCCAACACATTACGTACAGTGTTGTTGCTGTTCTGAGAACTGAAAAAGTCCCACACATAACTACGTTAGCAGTTAGCCATCATCAATGTCGACACTCTGTTCAGTGGCTTACGCATTTATAGAGCCTTAGTTCGCATGTGACTATGACATGGGGAAGCAGAAGTAGTTCTTATCAACGGGCTATTATTTAGACAAGATCCTGGTGATAGTGTAGTTACTTTCTACTGTGTCCCTGTTGATGATGAAATACGTATTTACCCCAAATTACTGAGTTTATAAATTGATCTTTTAATATGAGAATTGATCCTAGAACAGAAATGTTTGGGAGCAGAAGTATTGATATTTCAGCACCAATCCACGCACCATTACTTTTTATCTTTACACAGATGTTCACAAAAGCACTTCTTCTTTAACAGTATCTCTATGTAACCTCACCACTGAGATCATTTCTTCATAGATTTTATTCACAGTCTATTTTTTTTATACAAATACAAATCTTTTCTACAGTAGCACAAACTTGAATTTCTCATGCATATTTATTTTACAGGTTTACAAAGTTTGATTTACAACTAAAAACTTTGGAATTATTTGGAAACATTGCTATACAAGCTCAAAATCTTATTGACCCTAATTTGAATCCATGCCAGAACTTTCTTGACTTTCCAGACCTAAGTCAGACAATTGACCTAAAAATCTGATTTCATTTGGTTAGGGTATTTTTCAGCATTTTACAGCAACAGCTTCATGTGAAACAGCACTCATAATGGGCAATACTATGAAGCAGCACATTCCTCCATGTCCAGTGATGGTCCAGTGACAATGTACCAATAGTTTGACTGCAGCAATTAAAAACAGCAGCTGCAGCAGTCTTTCAGCCTCTGCCTTTTGGAAGTCCACCATTGCCAGAAAAAGACAAAAGTACATGAAATGTTAGGAATGACAGAAAGTAAAAGGCAAGTCAAAATTATGAGGTGAATATTTTGTATATTATATATTAATCATTATTTATGATTTATGATTCTTTTTAAGTAAAAAGTAAGATACTGAGTAACAAGTTTTACTTATTAAGTCAAAATTTTCACAACAACAAAATTTTGAGATTATGAGACAGTAAAACTTAATATTTTTTTGTAAAAAAATTATGGCTTTGTTCAGGTCAAACTTTTCACTTATTAAATCAAGATTGAGTTATACCAGGTCAAAATTATGAGGTAGGAAGTCTAAAATATGACATACAGAGTCAAGTTTTTGCAACTTTCAACATATAATCTCATAATTTTGGTTTGTCATAAGTATTTTCTTTGTTATTATCCTAACTTTTTATTCATTTTTTCTTGTCATTTCAGAAATGGCCTTCCATATGGAAGGTAGGTAGGATGAGAACTTGTAGCCCTGTGAATGACAATGAAAAGAAACTTGGTTTGATATCTTAAGACAATAACTGAAAGACTGGAATGGAACAATTTTGTTTTACTTTGTCTCTGTACAAAAATCCTGTGGCTTTGACGCTGTAGTGGCTGCCCTGGTTGTAATGGAGAAAATAAGAATGTAACCCCACACACTGCCCTCAGTGCTCTCGTACTTTATTAATACAGCATTTCAACTCAGGAGGCGTGTTGGAAAAGTGTTTTAATATAATTAGGAAGGTTCCTAAGTGAGTGAACTGACTCAGAAGGGTCTAGTTGGTAGCCACGATAAGAGCTGGTTGGAATCTCAAAATGGTAAAGGAGCTTCTGTGCTTCATCACCCATGTCCTTCAGCAAAGGAACACAGGATCATTCTTTATGAAGAGAAAGCAACAATTTCAATCCCAAAATTCCTTGCTCAGGCTTTGGCAACTCTTAGTTCCTACAGTCCTGAATGATGAATTTCTCTTCATCCAGAAACGCTCGACTAAAGTTTTGGCTTTTATAATAATACATATGTGCTTTGCAATAATGAGACAGAACCATTGAACATCTTTTCATTCACTGTTTCATTCACACGTTTGAATTAAGTCATTTTTGTAGATTCAAAATGATAGATTTTTGAAAAGATTCATTAATAATTTACTTTAACATTAGCATGAAATTATTTTTCATTTTAAAGCAAAAATGTAAAAAAAAAACAAACCTTCCCTTATTGGGATCATTATGGGGAGTTGACGAAGTTTTGGATGGAAATCTTGAAAAAAAAAAACAAATATGCAAATTACGCCTGACTGTTCTTATGGCAGCTATGTAATTTTACAGCTAAGCAATGACTAAGTAATGTTAGGTTACAATACCATAAAAAGACAATGATTGTTTCTGTCTCTTTATGATTCCCATATGAATTGAAGATTATTCAAGTTTTTTTTTTTACGTTTTCTGTGATTCTAAAAGAAATTTAAATTGAGTTGTTAACACTGCAAATGGACAGACTTCACAAATGATGAAGTCCGAGCATTAGATGCCTTTATATTAAACTTCTGTTTTTCAAATGGGAGTTCCCAATATGCTTTGGCATTCAGTTGGTTAAACTTGTGAGAACATTGTTGTTAGGTTTCTGTGGCTCAAGAGGCAGAGCGGGTCATCCACTAACCGGAAGGTCGGTGGTTCGATGTCCGCATGTCGAAATGTCCTCCAGTCCGCTCCTCCAGTCTGCATGTGTCCTTGAGCAAAATACTGATCCCCAAATTCCCGATGTATCATTGGCATGTAAATGTGTGTGTACATAGAGAGCACTATATGTATAGAAAATCGCTGTAAGAATGTGTGTTTGAATGGGTGAATGTGGCAGTAGTGTAAAGCGTTTTGAGTGGTCAATAAGACTAGAAAAGCGCTAAATAAGTGCAGTCCATTTACCATCTGACAACAAAATGCATTTTGTTTGTTTTTAAGAACTGTTTATGATTTGTTCTCCCCTTCATTTTAAAAATGATAGTGGTCTTTGGGAACTACAGGTAGCAAGCAACTTCATTAGATGGCAGAGACCGTTCAAACAGTGTTTGTTCTCTGTTTCTTGCATTTATATAACAAATATAGTTTATATTTTGCTATAGACTAGCCAAATATTTCATAGCACTGTAATATAGCACTCTTTTCCCTGCAAGCCAATAAAGCCGCTAAGTGTGTGTGCACCAGTCCTAGCATCAGCCTATGTCACTGTGAGTAGTAGTACGGTCGTTTCCTCACCTCCTCTGCCTCTCCCTGGTGTAAACCACGAGCCGCCAGTCCGCCCCTCAGTTCATTGATGTCTACCCTGCCATCTTTATTCAGGTCCAGCTGCTCGAACAGGTCTGCATATCTCCTCTCTCTGTCTGGGTCAAGAGATGCTCCGCTATCTCCGTTTTCCTCGTTTCCTCCGCAGCGTGTTCGGGCGCATAACCGGTCATCGTCTTCGCCCATGTGAAAGAGAGAAAGCCGATGTTGGGCACTGGTCGAAAGCCGAGCATAACACTCCGAAAAGATCCGAAACGAGTGCGTGGTTTTTCTTTGTTTCAAGAAAGATCGGGCAGCTACCTCACACCATAACGAGGCCACAGACAGGCTAAATGGAGGAGAGCTGTGCAGAGCTGCGCTATTTTTCCGCGTCTTCTGCTAGGGAACGTCCCCCCGCATGGATGGATGGACGTGGTTTAGCCGACTCGCGTGAGATTATTCCCAGTGTTAGTTACATATTCTTTCAAGCGCAAATCCATAAACTCTCTCACACGAAGATTCCGTCGTAGGAGGAGCGCGCAACTGAACAGGCGGTTTTACCGCAGTCTCTCAAACCAGTGCTGACACATCTGAGTGCGGGCAAATAGCCTACTGTCTAATTACTAATACTGTCAGATTATGCCTATTATTTGTAATTTACAATCGGTAGTGTCAACAATCCCAAAGCAAATGGAAAGCGACTAAAATAAATCTACCTCCACACATGAATCCACCACCATCTGTGACGCCGCGCAGCTCTGCAGCATCCCACACGATACGCCAGGCATCTTCAGCGCGCGTGCTCAAGGCAGTTCGCCACACTCCAGCACAAGGAAGGTGAGGGGAAGGGGTAGCCTACTGAGTTCAAACAATTTACTGCAACTATGTGGACGAAATGTAATAATTTTTATTATTTATTTTTACCCAGAACGTAATGAATTCAGCGGTTAAAATACTGGTGAGCGCAGGAGCGTCTAATAAGCAAGAAGTCTAATAACAATAGGTTAATGAGTCGTTGAGATTAATCAAAATCCGTTAGTAAGCAATTATTATTGTAATGTAGTAATTTTTCAAATACTGACCCATTAATTTAATCCCTTTTTTGTGAATTTGTGGGTTGTTTACGTTCTACACGTTTACATTCATTGGTTTTTGTAGGCAGATTCTTGCATGATTCCTATTTTATTAACTTTGCCACACATGCATGTTATAAGCAAATCGTACAAGAACTAAGAGCTTCATTAAGTCAACAGTGCTTAACTGACTCATTAGTACTTGTAAGGCAGGTCAAAAATTGTCATTAGGAATCATCAGCTGATAGAAATTCCAGAGCTGATAAATTTTCTGACTCGTGAAACCTTGTGGTAACACAACAAACATGGGCTCCTCAGACCAGCAGGAAGGTTTAACTGACACATGAGTGGTGGTGGTGCACTGTTCCACGGGGCTGTGTTGATGTACAAAAGGTCAACATGGAAGAGTCATCAGAGGGAAACCTTACCTTCAACTTTATTACAAAAGTCAACATCTGAAACTTGCAAAGCAACAGCTGGATAAGCCTGAATCAACTGTTCAACATGGGGTTGAATATTCTGCTTTGGTGTTGTGTGGCAGCCAGTGGCAGAGGAAAAACTGCACAGACAGAGGGAAGAATGGATTCCACTAAATATCAGCAATTCTGGAATGTCCTGCAGTCAGTCTAAAAAAGTGTAAGTGAAAAGACGTTGGTTTCTACTGCAGATCGAAAGCAGACTTCAAAAAATCTACCATGAACTACACTGAACAGCCACAACATTAAAACCAGTGACTGGTTTTAATGTTTTGGCTGAATGGTGAATATATACTGTAACTGGTTTTAATGTTGTGGCTGGTAGGGGTGTATATAGGTAAAGTCCATGTCATCAAAACAGATCTGTGTGAAATACGGTTTTAATCGCTTTAATCTCTCTCTATCCTATCCTGCAGATGCTGACCAGGCACTTCACTATCCTTTGCTGCACGTCACAGCTCACAATCCTCATTAGTAATGCTATTAATAGCCAATAAGCAATCAATGGTTAATCTACTCAGACAGTGAGCTACTGTCTGGTTCATGAACACAGACACTGAATCTGAGCTAAACCCTTCTCACCTTATATACCTTGGTGGGTATTCCCTTAGGTATGCTAAGCATTCCCTATGTTGATGCTTGTTTCAGGGATCGTTTTAACTTTTTCTCATACTCGAGGATTCTCCACTATTAGGTTGCAAACTTTTGTCATTCTTCCCTACCACATTAGAGAGTTGTCTACCAAAAAGGATTATGATTGAGGTTTACAATGTCCTTGATCTGCAATGTCATGTTAAATCATACAACACAGTATATAATGTTTTAGAGAACTGTTATTTCAATTCTGATTGGGCACATCTTAACTATGTGCCCAAAGTATTGGCAACTTAAATATCTCATCAGCTTTGGGACAATTTCGCTCACATTATATTTTATAAATCCAAAATAAACTCTTGTCATTCTTTTTGCATTTTACTGTACTGTTAACCAATTTCAGGTTTTCAACTAACGTCCTCATACAGCAATGATACTAAGGGGGGGCCCAGTTATCACTCCCTGACCCAAACTGGGTCTCTGCTCTCCAACTTTCACTGTTTTTGTGACTTTTACTTTTCCTACACACAATAGCTTTCTTGCCCTTTCTACTTGGCTCTCTGTGTTAAAATAGCAAATTACCATCCCCTAGCACTTTTGCATACTTAACTTCACCTACTTGTGCTCTGATTATTTTATTTTAGTTAATTTAGTTTTAGAGGGTCTATTTTCTTTACTCCACCTTCTCCGTCAAACCTGACCACAACATAAAGGGATCCTGTTTTGGGATTCTTTTATGTCTGTTTTGTTCTTATTTTAAATGTTACATATTCCTAAATAAATGCGCTTAATAAAATAACTACGGTAAATCTGGAAAATTATTTTATCATAGAAAAACAATGCAAAGAATGTGGGCGATTCAGGATTTTATTGGAGGCCCGGAAACCCACGTCCCAGTGAGTATGCAGCACTGTGTCGAGAGGCCAAACTGCGCCCTCCCGCGAGCCGTAGCGAAGCGTCTTTCCTCGGACCTGGAGCTAGTCAGACGCAACCTACCCAGGTTCGGCTGCTGGAGTACACGCTGCACATCATCATCTTTATGCTATATATTTTTTTTCTATAAGTCAGAAAAAATAAGATGCCTTTGCCCGTGCAAGTGTTTAACTTTCAGGTAAGTCTTAGCCACTACTGATTATGTCAATTTCCAACAGCGAAGATTGCTGAAAACTGAACATCTATCTTCAGTACCAGTGGAATAACCTTAGCTAGTAGTAAGTTAGCTAAGGTAAACTACAGAGAGTACGGTTGTCATGCTTGGAGATAGCAATTTAAGAGCGTGCAGCATTATTAATTCCTTATGTTGTATGAGGCATATGAATCATTTACGAAGAATTGCCTTAAAAATTCAGTTTCAAAATGTATAGACATTCTTTGCTAAAGGTGTTTCCCTACCCTAGTTACAGTGCATTTTAGTGAAAGAACACGAATAGCTAATCTATGAGATGTTCATTGAGATTATTACTGCGTGGAGCATTGCATTCTGCCGTATAGAAGAATGGCCGTCACACTTTGATAAAACGTTTTATATGCATAAAAGTCTGCCACTAAGCCAAACCATTTGAAATTGAAAGACTAATTTAATGGAGTTTGGAACTGAAGGCTAACATCTGGTTGAAGGCCTCCATTGACTAGTAACATCAACAGTTACGGTAACGGCGTTGTTGTAATGGTAACGTACACAGGCAAAACAATAAATTACGGTAGTAGTTAGCTGTTACGGAGTTAGAGATAGTTAGTCGGAGTCTTCAGCCAATGCAGAACACACCAGAGACGGAAGAACGATTTGTGTTTATCATTGTAGCCTGCAGCTAACGGAAGCTAGCACTGCCAAGCTAACTTCCTGTTAGCCGTTTGTGACATCAGTTCTCATTGGCAGCTAGTGTTGCCATATGTGTAGCCATTCATACTACTTTTGCAAGAAGTTTCTCTTCAGCATTTGCATTAATGTTAACGTCCCTCTAGGAATCCATCTGGGACATTTTACCTTCCTTGTTGCCAATCATACATCCTGTTTTAGAATAAGGCTTAAGACCTGCTGGGTAGTTGTTGTTCACTGTTGAAAGTAGCATAGATACTGCATATCCATGTGCAGGACAACGTTTCCAGTACAATTGATTCTCACATCGGCATTAACCATTACACTGACAACTATGATCAGCAATGCAAACTAACTAGCAAAGCAAATCTTTAAGATGTTTTATAATTTAAATAAGATCTGGACAGTTATTAGGTAGAACACTGAATTGCTTTGAAATTAATTTTGTGTTATGTTTTAGCCCCAGTGAACATTACAAATTTACCATCTACCGATAATAACTTCTGTGGACAGCAGACTGATAGTGTGACTTCTTATGTGCCATTTTGTTTAATAGCTCATACTTTGGGCAGCTCCAGGGGCCCGTACCATGAAGTGAGATTAGTGGGTTATCCAGCTCTCTTTGGGCATGTCTCAGGTTTTCCGGTGACTCAAAGCTGGCGCACTTTTAACTGGGGTAGATCACCATGGTAACCTATGAGGCAGAGCTAGGCTGCTCTGGAGCAGGTTAATTTAAGAGGATCAGATTAAAACCTGTCAAAAGTCCCACCTGATAATTTATCACATCCCTGGAAACACAGGGATAAGTCATCATTCCTACAGGATCCCAACTTAGACAAAAACGTTTACAATGTTGTTGAATGTCAGTTTCTGCTATCACTGAAACCAGCTTACCGCCAGGTATATCACAGAATTTCAGCCTGATAAAGTTTACGGAACTCAGCTGCTGGAACGGGCTGCTGCAAATTTTTTGTTGTGATTGTTGTAGTTCACTGATTAGCAGTCTAAAATCTTCATTATTCAATCTTACAACATTAGAGCAAACAAAAAGGAACCACTTATTAGAAAACTGACACTAGTCATCTTTTCAATGCTTAATAAATTTATGAAACCTCTTATTACAGTGTTATTTGTTCTAATTTTATTCATATGTTATGGAACTATGATGTTGATCAGATCTTGCACTGTGATGTCTGCTAAACCTTGTGCCTGGTTTGTTTCTCTCAGGGGTCTGTGGAGCCCATGCAGATTGATGCAGACCCCCAGGAGGACCAGCAGAATGCTCCAGACACCAACTACATAGTGGAGAACCCAACACTGGTATTGACTTTAATATGCGCACACTTAGCCTAACACTAACCCTTGATGTTGGTAAACCAGTGATGTAACTGTCCACTTACAATAATTATTTACTTGATGTCTTTGTGGCAGTGATGTAAAGCCCTTTTGTTAGAGGTGCTATATGTAAGTTTTCTCTGCCGCTGAACATGGTTTCCTGAAGAGCTTCAGCCATTATTGCGTTTAGAGGTTTGAATATGCCCTCTGAACAGAGCTACTTCTTTATCCTTTCATGTTGAACTGAAGGCAGACTGGATGCTACAGTGACCCACTATGGCAAAGTAGCATTACGAGACGGGCAGGGCTGGGACTAGCTGGTTAGCATGCTAACTTCAGTAGAAGAGGAGAAGTGATAGAAATAAAAACAAAACAAGAGTTAAAATTGGCGTTGCTTCCAATGCTGCAGACAGCTCTCGGCAAATAAAGGAATGAAGCTTGATACTGAACTCACAATGTTTCTCCTAGACCTGAAGGTAAGCAGCTGTTAATGCTAACGTTGGCTATATAGCCATAGCAAAAACTGGTCACTGAGGTCTAGAGGTGCACCCTAAACACTGATGATTTGAATAATCAGTCGTGAAGCCATGGAGTCAGCTTCCATTTTGTCAGTTGAATCACTGCATTTTTTTTTTCAGCTGCATCATTGTACAAAGAGCAGTGCAGGATAACAGCATGGCAGGCTATAAACTTTTACTGAGCCTAACTACAAAACTAGCTGTGATGAAAACAGAGGGCAGGCTGACACACAAACTCATCTCCGGTTCTGAATGCCCGTACAAATCATGTCGTCACCTGAACATTTCAGTGGAGCAGTTTTGACATTGTTTTCATGAGATCGCTCACATGTCCCTCATTTTGTGTAGGATCTGGAGCAGTATGCAACCAGCTACAGTGGATTAATGCGCATTGAGAGGCTTCAGTTCATTGCGGAGCATTGCCCTCAGCTCCGAGTCGAAGCCCTGAAGATGGCCCTTACCTTCGTCCAGAGGACCTTCAATGTTGACACTTACGAAGAGATCCACCGCAAACTCACTGAGGCCACACGGTAATATAGTTAATGACCCTGAGCTTTTAGTCTTGGAGAGAGCCTCTTTTGAAAAAGCGCTGGCTTGATTTGAAAAACAGGTCATGTTAGCAACCTTGAATTGTCCTCTTACAAAAAATATTGATGTTTTGTTAGCCCTCTCTTTATCATAAATTAACATTTACATCTTTAATCTTACAGAGACTTAATGATGTTTAATTTAATGTGTAGCCATTATCACCAGTTCAGTTTGTGTGGCACTGCTTTTGTACTCTCCACGCTTTGTGTTGGTGAACCTAAATTTCAGCACTGCTCACTGCTTGGCACTGTACTAAATCCAAGGTACTCATGGGGTGGGCTGGGGGGAGGGGCAAATGAAAAAGCTCATTTTCGATATGGCAAACATGGCAAGTATTGCGGGACCTGTTTTGCTAAACACTGGAAGGTAACATTCTGATTCAGAATATCTGATGTGTGTTTTTCTGCCTTGTGCTGCGTCTGTCCTTGTAAACTAGCCCGTGTGCACGGTAATGGAAAGTACACAATTGCTTCAGCTACATTTATAAGTAACATTCTGGTAGCGTTGGCATTTTCAAAGTCATGTAGTGAGCTATATGACCACCAAGTAGGAGGACAGTGTGACCAAACGCTACATTGCTATATTTGATTATATTTTGTCTTGAAGAAAAAAAAGATCTCAGAAATTACTGCGTTGCATCCTGCAGTTTGTTCTCCACCAGATTATTCAGTGTCACCTCCCAGTCTTTGATTTAGTAGAGAATCAAGGAATGGGCAGATCTGATGGTATGGAGGGTGGGTTTTGCGCTCGATGTGGTTCAAAGGACACTTCTGGCACTAGAGAGCTGGTTGACAGGGTGGGAGCTGGTGTACTCTGTCCTTGTGTATTCTTTTTTCCATTCTATTGACCTACTATTGCTTGTAGGGCCTTCTATAAATTAATTATACTGATGTTTTAAGGCATTAAATGTAAATGTGAAAAGAAAATCAATAGCTGTTTCAGTGAAATATATTCAAAAATGTTCTGGAGTGTAAAACAGTGGAAATGCAGGGCAGAACCTAGAAGCAAATTGTTATAGGCTGTCAAAAGTTTAGGTTATGGGAACAGTAGAAACACTTATCAGGATATAGAAAGATTTCCTCATTAAGAAAATTAGAAACCTCCAAATTGATCTATGTCAAAACTCAATCAGTAGAATGCATTGCAATCTACCAATAACCAATCACATCACAGAAATGAAGCTATGTCTAACAAGTCATATGGCAGTCCTTTAGGAATGGACAAGCCAGTTCCTGAAGTAGGCACAGTGGGGTTGGTTGGATTAGCAGATGTTATTGTTAATAGACACATCACACATGCTGTTGCTTTTCTATAACAGTAGAAAACATGGTGATCTGCACAATTGGAAGTGAAAATGATTCACACTGATAAACAACAGTATATAAGCTCCCAGTCTGCCATGTTTCATATTATTTCATAGGTTTACACTGACAAGACTGGAGACTTGTTTATTTTTATAGAATTTATTTATTTAAATAGATTCTGTTTGCAGCTCATATAACTCTTTCACTATAGATATATTTTAATTTTAAAGGAAAGTTCAGGCTCAGTTGATATTGTTTATTAATGTAAGCTTAGTTTTTATAGTTAGTTAGTTATAGTTAGTTTGGAACATAAGTATTTGTACAGTGACACAATTTTCTTAATTTTTCCTCTGTACACTACCAAAATGGATTTGAAATAAAGCCTTCAAGATATGATTGAACTGTAGACTTTCAGCTTTAATTTAAGGTGTTTAACAAAAATACCGCATTAACCATTTAGGAAATGCATCCATTTTTATACATAGTCTCTCATTTTTAGAGGCTCAAAAATAATTGGAAAATTGACTGACAATCATTTATTTCTCCTTATTTAATGACAAATTAAGCAGATAAAAGGTTTGGTGTTGATTCCAATTGTTCAATATAATTTAGGTAGCTGTTCAGGGGAACACAATATGCAGTTCAAAGAGGTGTTGATGCAAATGAAGGAGGCCAACAATAACCTGAAAAAACAGAAATAAAAAAAAGAAATGCACTGGTGAGTTCAGCAACATTGAAAGACCTGGAACACCACAGAAAACAACTTAAGTGAAAGATTCCAGAATTCTTTCCTTGGTGAATAAATACCCCTTCACAACATCTAGCCAGGTCAAGAACAGTCGAGGAGGTAGGCATATCATTGTCAAAGTCTACAATCAAGAGACACCTTCATGAATGTAAATACTGAGGGTTTACCACAAGTTGCAGATGAGTGGTAACACTCAAGAACAGAAGCACCGAATTAGATTTTGCCAGAAACCTACTAAAAAAGCCCGCCCAGTTCTGGAACAAGATTCTTTGGACAGATGAAACCAAAATTAACTGATGGGCAGATAAGAGTATGGAGAATATGATTTGACTGCTGATAGAAGTAGCAGGGTGAATTCTGAAGTGTATATGGCTATACTATCTGCTCAGATACAGCCAAATGCTACAAAACTGATAGGACGGTGCATCACAGTACAGATGGATAATGACCCAAAACATACTGCGAAAGCAACCCAATAGCTTCTCAAGGCAAAGAAATTGAATATTCTTCAATTGCAGAGTCAGCGATCCTACCCCAACCCAATTGAGCATGCTTTTCACTTACTGAAGACAAAACTGAAGGCAGAAAGACCCACAAACAAGGCAGCTGAAGGTGGCTGCAGTAAAGGCCTGGCAAAGCATCTCAGAGGGAGGAAACTGAGCATTTGGTGATGAGTCCACTGGTTCCAAACTTCAGGCAGCAGTTGACTACAAAGGATATTCATCCAAGCATTAAAAATAATCCTCATATTTATGATTATATTGGTCTGTCCAATTACTTTTGAGACTCTAAATATGACAGACTGTATAAAAATGGCTGTAATTCCTAAATGTTTAATACAATATTTTTGTAAAACCACTTGAATAAAAGCTGAAAGTCTACACTTAAATCACATCTTGTTGGCTTTATTGCAAATCTATTGTGGTGGTGTACAAATGCAAAATTCTGAAAATTGTGTCACTGTCTAAATATGTATGTACCTAACCGTACATCAATATCAACTGATATGAAAGAAAGATCAGGATAAAATGTTTTGCCATTTCCTCGAACCCCAGCTGAGCACTACGCAAATGTGAAAAAGTAAAACAGGAAAAAAGTAGGTTTAAACTAGGGTAGCCACTATGTACTGTATTACAGTCTGATGGCTCATACATTAATTTTTCACTCTTGTCAATAAATTAGTCAACATCTAATATGATTTTTTTTTTTTTTTTTAACCTCAAGGGAATTACAAGGTGTGCCAGACACTGTTCCTGAAGGTGGTGTTGTTCCTCCTCCCCTGGACTCAGCGTGGGCTGAGTCCACCAGGAAAAAGGCTCTGCTCAAACTGGAGAAACTGGATACTGATCTCAAGAACTACAAGGGGAACTCCATTAAAGAGAGCATCAGGTATGATAGCAAAAGTTGTGGTTTTCTGAGTTTATTAGCATCAGTTTTCTTACAGAAAACCCAAAGGAATTCATTTTCAAAGTCTCCACTTTTCATGAATTTTCTAGTTTACAACAAAATGAACGTTTAATGAAATTAGTAAAGGTTAATGGGATACAGCCAAGAATTGAAGATTAAAATAAAAATGGGGTTAGATATACAACAGTAAATGACCATTTCAACACCACACAGGCACTGTGTGTGTTCAGAATAATAGCAGTGGCTGTAAAGTAGTACAGTAGGTTTTACTGAAACAAAAACAAGCCATTAAAGATATCAGCAAAGACAAATGGTGTGTAACAAGATGTTCATGGTTGTAACAGTTAGTTTTGCTAGCTTGGTCACTAAAAAAACTGCTTAGAAATCCTGACTGATTACCGGTCAGTCTTTGCTTGAAGTGACCCTCCGTCACTTCCCCTAAAGTTAGCAACTCTTTATCTCCCTCTCACCTTCCTTCCTGTTCTTCCTCCCCAGGAGAGGCCATGATGACTTGGGAGACCATTACCTGGATTGTGGTGACCTCAGTAACGCCCTCAAGTGCTACTCCCGAGCCAGAGACTACTGCACCAGTGCTAAGCATGTCATTAACATGTGTCTGAATGTCATCAAGGTACAGCAGAATGGAACCACAATGCTCTTCTGCTGTTTTCATGTCATATGGCAGTAACCACTGTATCAACTAGTGATTAGAGTTATGAAGGCTTGTTATGTGTCACTGGTTTAAATTCCATATAAACATATCATTCCTTACACTTGTGTGTATGGACGGGCTTTTTGTGGATCTCATAAGTTAAACCCAGCATGTGGTTTCGAGTATAACAGTGGCTTTGTGCCATATACAAAACAGAGTGGAGTAGAATCGACTGGGATAGGCTTTAATAATTCACCATCGGCAAACGGAGTATATTTACAAGTAAATTCAGTCTGCTGTGCCCACAGGTTAGTGTTTACCTCCAGAACTGGTCCCATGTACTGAGCTACGTCAACAAGGCAGAATCCACGCCAGAAATAGCAGAGGTGAGCACCACACTCTAATAGCAGAGGTCAGAGTTTTCACTTTCATCTTATACTCCAGTGTCCAGACTGTTTAATATGCTGGGTGCAGCCTTTAATTTTTTTGGGTGAGTATTGTTACTAGATAGACCATAAGTGGTTCACAGTGAGAGAGAGAAACCTATTCCATGCAACTTTTTTTTTTTTTTTTTTTTAAACAAGGTTGAGTTTTATTTCAAACCCTTCTTAATTTCTCAAAGCTTGTTACTGAGATGACAAATGCTTTCAGTTGATGCTATATCTGTTTCTTTTTTTTTTTTTTTTTTTTTTTAGCAAAGAGGAGAGCGGGATAGCCAAAATCAAGCGGTCCTCACCAAGTTAAAGTGCGCTGCAGGTAAGGCAGCTGAGATGTTGCTGCTTGGTAGCCATGGCTACCGATGTTTTCTCCAAGTTTGGATAAATATGAACTGATTTCTCAGACTCTCATATGAAACAACTTAAGAGAGCAGCCAGTAACAGCTGCCCTCAGCTGCTCTGTCTAGTTAGAGCAATTATGTATCATTTTTGGAGGATATAGTGGTTGGTATTATTTTCTTATTCTGTTTGTTGGTGTTTCAGGCCTTGCAGAGTTGGCTTCCCGAAAATACAAACCGGCTGCCAAGTGCTTCCTGCAGGCGTCCTTTGACCACTGTGACTGTCCAGAGGTGAGTTGATGTCAGCCACTGGTACTATGGTACTACAATTTGACCTACCAAAAAAATGCAGTTAGAAATGTTAAAGGATAGGTTCGCATTTTTTCAAGTCTATCTAAAGCAATATATTTATGCTCATTTAGGTCCATACTGGCCACAAAGAAATCTGTTCCCAAAGTGATTTCAGTGTAAATAATGCAGGACAAAATCCACAGTTTTGTGCAAAAATGCATTCCAGAGTTCAACTGAAGTTATATATGAGGTTTAAGTTATATATGAGGTTTCAGCAGTGTCTGTTAGCCAAATCAAGTTAGAGTCATTCCTATTCCACCACAGCAGGGAAATACTGCCCATGAATTTTGTACTGAAAAGGATGTTACATATCCATGTGATTTTTCTAACTCAGACTGCTTAAGCCTGACCTTACCTTCGTACAGAATGAGGACTGTAGATTTTGTACCTGATGACTTATGCTGGTGTTGCTCCAGTATAGACAGGGGAAACACTTACGGTAAAATATGTATGGTCATTTGAGTATTGTTTAAAGATAGACTTGAAAAAATGTGAACCTATTCTTTAAAGTATAAAGAAGATAGATTTGATCAGAGACCTCAAGACAGAACTCACAAATGTGTAGTACGGGTCCTCCGGTATGTTTTGAAAGCTCTTTTCTGTGATATTATATAGAAAAATATTATTTCCTGACACTGCTGACACAAAGTTCAGTTCCAAGTACTGTTGTTTTTGCGTGTATATTTAGTTTATTGAACTCCCTTTGTATTATTGTATTGTGTAACTTTATATAACCATTTTCATGCTGAAATATGGTAAACGGTAAATGTACTGCACTTACATAGCGCTTTTCTAGTCTTATTGACCACTCAAAGTGCTTTACACTATTGTCACATTCACCCATTCACATACACTTTCATACAGCGCTTTTCTATACAAACAGCGCTTTTCTATACACGCACACACACATTCACACACCGATGTTATCGGTGGCAATTTGGGGTTCAGTACCTTGCCCAAGGACACTTCGACATGCAAACTGGAGGAGCTGGGGATCGAACCACAAACCTTCTGGTTAGTGGATGACCTCCTCTACCTCCTGAGCCACAGCCACCCCCACTACTCTTTTTTCCCCACCTTTTAAAAAAAGTAAAACTCTGCTTACAAAGCCTGGATAATATTCAGTTTACAAAGTTGTCCACTGTGCTGTACTCTTAAAAACCTAATTAAACGTGTTTGTGGGTGTGTGTTCCCTGCAGCTTCTCTCACCCAGTAATGTAGCTGTGTATGGGGGGTTGTGCGCTTTGGCCACATTTGACAGACAGGAGCTCCAACGTAACGTCATCTCCAGCAGGTAGTAGGTAGTAGTTTAGTAAATGGTAACTGAAAAATGTCTTGGAATAATTGATGAATAGAAATCTGTATTCATAATCTTTTTTTTTTTTGTCCTCAGCTCCTTTAAGTTATTTCTAGAGTTGGAACCTCAGATCCGTGATATCATCTTCAAGTTCTATGAGTCAAAGTACGCGTCTTGTCTCAAACTACTGGATGAAATGAAGGTTTGGATTAAGACTATACAAAGTATAGCTATGGTTGAATAATCTCACTTTGGCAGTTGAGACTGTATAGAGGTTATGGGAGCACCTGACAAGGCAATATATTATGTCATAAATTTGAGTTAGTGTATTGAGATGAGTGACTGGTGTTTTCTCCAGGATAACCTGCTGTTGGACATGTACCTAGCCCCACATGTCAAGACACTGTACAGCCAGATCAGGAACAGAGCCCTCATTCAGGTGAGACAGATGCTGTGTATACTACCTTCTTACCATTTACCCATGAAATATACAGTGATACATGAGAAAGTTAATCACATCCACATGGATTTAAATCAGTATTAATATTACATTTAATGTTATGAAGCTTTTTTTCGTTCTTTAAGGGTTTGTCTGATATCATTTCTCAAACAAAGTAGGTTTTGAAGAATAAGTAACAACTGTCTATAGCATTACAGGTGTGTGTGTGTGTGTGTGTGTGTGTGTGTGTGTGTGTGTGTGTGTGTGTGTGTGTGTGTGTGTGTGTGTGTGTGTGTGTGTGTACTTTGGTGTTTTTATGAATATGTGTGTGTGTGTTTTTGGATTTTCTTATGGGTGTATATGCCTGTGTGTGTGTGTGTGTTCAGTATTTCAGCCCCTACGTGTCAGCAGACATGACTAAGATGGCTCAGGCTTTTAACACCACAGTAGCAGCTCTGGAAGATGAGCTCACCCAGCTCATACTGGAGGGTCTCATCAACGCACGGATTGACTCCCATAGCAAGGTGAAAAACCCACACATATGAAATGTTGAAATGAGTCATTTTTCTTTTGAATCACTACAAACTGGTACTCTGACATATTGGTAGATTCTTTATGCAAGGGATGTGGACCAGAGGAGCACCACGTTTGAGAAGTCACTCCATATGGGCAAAGAGTTCCAGAGACGAGCAAAAGCCATGATCCTCCGAGCTGCTGTGCTGCGTAACCAGATCCATGTCAAGGTAAAAAATAAACAAAACAAAAAAAAAGAGAAAAAATATCAAATTTTTTTTCTCTTAATCCAAGCTTGTACTGAATTTATTCCTCTTAGCAGCAGTTAAATATTAAACAGTTAGGAAACCACCCTGCCAAAGTAGTGAAGTAACTCACATGTTATGACTTAGAATTTCACTGGTAAGTATTGAACACAAATTCTCTTCTCTTAATTCTGTCTCTGATTGTTGTCTTCACTTGGATTTCATGAAATTCCAGACACCTGTGTCTGCTGTCCTGAAAAATCTGAAACTATACTGTGTAAATGAAAAAGAATAGAGTCATTTTCAAAAGAAATGCAACCAATATCAGTGACCTATTTCAATTTGGATCTTGAAATACATGAAGTTCTATCATGAGTAAATGATGCATGTTTATGATTGTGTTTGCTTGTTACAGTGATTTGTTAACAAATGGTTGGTCAGTAGTTATGTGTATATAACAAAACAGGCATGAGTGGAAAAAGAACTGCTGCATGTGGAAAACGGCTCTGAACATTGTTTGTTTTTGCAATCTGGATCTGTAGTCCATCACTATATGTAGACTGCTGTAGTCATGTTGTTTGCTCAGTGGTCATGGAAACCAGTAAGTGGACCATGACCAAGTTCAGGAATAACCCATGATGCTCAACGTTGTAACAAAACATTTATGGTTCTATGAATATATATTTATCATTAACTTGGTACATTGTTTGCCAGTCGTCCCATCACATGTTGAAGTGTCACAATTCATAAAGTCAGGAGAAAAAAAAAACATGATATGTGCTTGAGACAACACATTACTTCATGTGTGAAGGAGAAGGTTTCAGTCTTCTCCACATGGTCTCATTTATGAATTGTAATTATACCAAAAATACTAAAACCAGTTAATTTAAATACTGCATTGATGATTTAAAAATTATAGTGACTCAGTGACAAAGCACTGATATTAAACAGCAAACACATAGTGTGAATGCCTTAATAGAATTGCCCCCCCCCCCCCAAGTCTCCACCCAGAGAAGGCAGCCAGGGTGAACTGACACCAGCCAACAGCCAGACCAGGATGAGCACCAACATGTGAGGAAGAAGTCCTCTTGATAGTCTGCACGCTGACTCTGCTGACAGCTGCAGACTGGAGGGGAAGAATCACCCATGCATCAACACCAACAACCCCACCTACTCTTTCTCAGCTAAAGACAGAAACGACACGCAATGTAAAGACTTTAATGTTCTCAAATGATCTCTGTTATCCCTGTGAGATGGTATGGGGAATAAAACCTTTTGTTAGTCAAATGATTTGGACAAGATGAAAATGTTTTTTGATGAAAGCGCAGCACTTATGCTGTAAATTACTGGTAGGAGATGCAATTTGTTCTGCCTACAGATGATGGAGGCCTCATTAACAGAAACAGGTTTTAAAATAAAAACGCCTACAAAAACATACACGTATTGGTCGTTTTTATATGTTAGCCCTGTTTTCAGTACCACATTGTCTGTGTAATTTTCGACCAATAGCTGGAATTTATTGATTTGGGCCAAGTAAGAAGTTGGATGGAGCTCCATTGTGTCCTCAGAATGTATTTGTGCTTAAAGTAAAATGTACTGTTGCTCTGTCAGACCCTTCAGCTGTGGTGTAAGGTTTAAGCTGGGTTTACACCTGTGTTGTCTGAAATAAGATCGCATGGTCTCTTAACACCACTGCTGTGTCCTCCACACTGCAGCTGAAACTACCTGTGGCTGTAGAAATCACCTCAATGCAACTAGAGGTCACTGTATTTGAGGTCTAGCTTAAACCTGCTCCACATTTTGTTCAGTTGATGTTTAAAGTCAAAGAGGCTAGTATAAGGACATATTTCAGCAGCTCAAGTCATTTAATTAATTTCTAAGTTTAAATTTTTCACCATGTATAATCGTATCAAAGTAACACCAGCCTAGATGTCAAACTAATGCAATTGTGTAATCACATTTAAAAAGTGTCACATCTGCCTTCAGTCGTTTTTGACTGCAGATAAGAGGCTTATTGATTATCTAACAAACTGATTATTCAGTTAATTCATACATGTATAATATAAAATGATACACAGTTGCTACAGCACCTCACTGGTAAATAATATTTTTTTATGCATGAGCACAATTCTAGTGCCTTCAAGGAGAATATTGCTTTAGTAATGTTGGCAGGTGTGATGTGAATTGTTCAGTCACCTGAGGCTGGGAGTCTCAGAAAAAAGAACCATAGATGTAAGGTGATTCCAACTTAAAACTAATGTAAACTAATATATTTGACATATCATTGATACAGCACTAGGGTGCAAGGATACAAGAGTTATTCTAGGGGCTAAATTTTCTGCAAATGATTGATATGATTAACATGCTATACAAAGTTCCTTTGAATCACTTGTATCGGGCAGAACTTATAAGGTAACTTCATCATACGTCTGGTTTAGCTACACTTTAAATGTACCTAAGCTCATTTTGACAGAACAATCAGGTCTAACTTATCACAAAATTGGTTTTAAAATCCCTGCAAATGCTGGTTTAGTTGAACCTGTTCTCCGGGTTCATTTTTAAAACATTCTTAAACCTAAGCTCGTGTCACCAATAGCCCCATTACAAAAGACAAAGATGGGATAGGATAGAGCTGCACTTATTCCACTAAGTATTTGTAAAGGATCAGAATACAGTACATCACCACTGCCCCCTCAGTATATAAGGCATTCTGAACAGGTATGAAATAAATAATTTAAATCAATAAATATACATGATACATAAATATACATAAACTGATCAAAACCACACAAGACGCCACTAGTCGTGGAATATTTTAATTTTAACCTCTTTCCAGTGTTTACACTCTGATACTGTATATGCATTATAACATCCTCTACAAAGTCTCCCTTCAGCAGTTGGTTCAGTTGAGAAATGAAGGCACATGTACTTAAGAATTAAGACCACGTCAGAATCCACAGATGGAAATACAAAAGGAGGACAACGTTGTAGAGGAGCTCTCTTCTCTTTCACTCTGTTGTCACTTTATTTTAGAATCAGGCAGACAGTAACACCAAATTATAAGTCCAAAGTCAAACTCAAAGGTGGGACAGACCTTGAGTATTTATACTGGGTTTATGGGTATTGTAGTCTTCTTTTTCGAATTATTATTTTTTTTATTTTTTTTTTAAATCCAGGAACTCATTAGGCTCTCATCACTAATGTAATAATGTTGAATGGTTTTTTAGGAGCTTATAGCCTGATTCCCCTGGGTGTGATAGGAAGGAGTGGATTGACTGGGTGGAATGCAGGTGTAGTGCGTTGAGGGGAAACAGCTTGGCTGACTTCAGTAGGCATGGCTGGCCACAAACAGAGACTCCTGAGCTGCTGCTCCCTTCTCTCCAGAGGACATGTACTTCCCCAGAGCTGCCTGGCTGTTATTCTGGGGAGAAACACGAAGCAAATCTGGGTTAAGTTTATTCATTATATGTGTGAAACATTCAGTGCCATTGTCATGATTTTATATAACTAACCTGGAACTCTTGTATGACTAAAAAAATTGGTGTGAGTATGAACTGCTGCTTTTATACAGTGTGACCAAATAAACCAGAATACTGTATACTGTAGCAGGAGAGACCCACATTTTCTCATGAACTGTATTTAAGTAAAGTTTTCAGCTACTATTTGGAGGAAACTACTGAACATTTTACTTCACTAAATTTATTTGATGGCTGCAGTTACTAGTTACTTTGCATATTAAGATTATACATAAAATTCAATAAAATTATACAAGGAATATTCATTATGTAAGGACACTGAAATGAAATAATAAAGGCATTAAAAGTACTTTTGACATAGGATCCTTTAGTAAGATGAGCTGAAAGATCAGGCAAGTTTGCAGCAGGCACCTTAAGGCCCTTATCATTTCAGTTTATAGCATGCTTTAGTTGTGCATATAACCAAATAAATCAGACATTAATCAAATGACTTCAAGGTAAGTGCCACATAGTAAACCTGAGGTTCTCTGCCCTGATGGCAGTTGCCCACTTTGCAGGGCTGGTAATCCAGCTGGTTTTCCTGTAGCAGCTGGTCTCTTGTTACTGTCTTTAAGAGCATTTGGCTATGATATTGAAATGACGGGTTAAGCACAAAAATTAGCACTATAGCTATTGGGTCCATCCCCTGTGATTCCATGGCTGACTGTTTTCCCTCCAAATATGACCAATCTTACAAATAATTCCTGAGAAAAATTTACATGGGAGCTAAATCAAATGTTTGGATATGGTGAGACTAGGCAGTCAGATAGAATGGCTCTTTAATTCACTGTAGGGGTATGTAACAACCGTTGGTGCATAGTAGCTAATATTAAGTCTTTTGTATACATATATCTGTCATCTACAGTTACTAGTTACTTTGTAGATTCATATTTGACATTCAAAATATACAGCTCTGGAAAAAATTAAGAGACCACTGCAAAATGATCAGTTTCTCTGATTTTACTATTTATAGGTATGTGTTTGAGTAAAATTAACATTTTTGTTTTATTCTATAAACTACTGACAACATTACTCCCAAATTCCAAATAAAAATATTGTCCTTTAGAGCATTTATTTTCAGAAAATGACGAATGGTCAAAATAACAAAAAAGATGCAGTGTTTTCAGACCTCAAATAATGCAAAGAAAATAAGTTCATAATCATTTTTAAACAGCACAATATTAATGTTTTAACTAAGGAAGAATTCAGAAATCAATATTTGGTGGAATAACCCTGATTTTCAATCACAGCTCTCATGCGTCTTGGCATGCTCTCCACCAGTCTTTCACATTGCTGTTGGGTGACTTTATGCCACTCCTGGCTCAAAAATTCAAGCAGCTCAGCTCAAAGATGCATCTGCCCGATTCCAGCTTTGCTGAAGCACCCCCAGATCATCACCGATCCTCCACCAAATTTCACAGTGGGTGCGAGACACTGTGGCTTGAAGGCCTCTCCAGGTCTCTGTCTAACCATTAGATGACCAGGTGTTGGGCAAAGCTGAAAATTGGACTCATCAGAGAAGATGACCTTACTCCAGTCCTCTATGGTCCAATCCTTATGGTCTTTTGCAAACCTTAGCCTGGCTCTTCTTTGCTTCTCATTGATGAAGGGCTTTATATATAGGTCACCAGCTGTAACCTATATATATATATATATATATATATATATATATATATATATACACACACAAACACAAACACACATATGTATATATATATACATACACACGTGTGTATATATATATATATATATATATATATATATATATATATATATATATATAGCTCATTAATCTCTTCACTTCCACACCTATCCTCGTCCAGCCCAATCCCTCACATCAATTCATTGTGGAAGTTGTTTCTGACACTTGTGTGGGGGTTGTTCTCTCCGAGTGCTCTGATCCCAATCAAAAGTTCCATCCATGTGCCTCCTTGTCCCGTTGGCTCTCACCAGCTGAATGTAATTATGATGTCAGGAATATGGAGTTACTGGCTATCAAGTTGGCTCTTGAAGAGCGGCGACATTGGCTAAAGGTGCTGAGCTACCTTTTGTTTTGTGGACAGATCATAAAAACCTGGCCTAAATTCAATCTGCTAAAGGTCTGAACTCCCTTAAAGTAGGTTGAGCTTTGTTTTTCAGTAGATCTAACTGCATCCTTGCTTATCAACGAGGTTTGCAAAACATTAAACCTTATACTCTCTCCCGCCAGCAGGTGCCTGAAGAGTCAGAGTCCCAGTCAAACCCTGACATCTTTCTTCCTCCACCTGTGTGGCACCAGCTGTGACCTGGGAAATCGAGTCTTTCATAAAAGGAGGCTCAGCAGACACATCACGATCCAGGTAACGGCCCACCTAACCTAATGTGTGTCCCTGATTCAGCTCGTTCCCAGGTTCTCCAGTGAGTGCATACCTCCGGTTTTGCCTGTCATCCGGGTATTAACTGCACTTTGACTCTACTTAAAAGACACTTCTGGTGGCCCACCATGGAAGCAGACACTCATGCTTATGTCTCTGCCTGCACAGATTGTGCTCAGGGAAAGGCTTCACATAGCCCACCTGCTGGTTTCCTATGTCCCCTCCTGTTCCAAATCGTCCCTGATCTCATACTGCCCTGGATTTTGTCACTTTGCTACTAGCCTCTTAAGGTAGCACAGTCATTGTCACCATTGTTGACCGTTTTTCTAAAGCTTCCACTTTGTTGCTCTTCCCAAGCTCCCCCTCAGCCCACGAAACTGCTGACTACTTGTTAACAATGTCTTCCACCTCCATGGCATTCCACTAGACATCGTCTCTGACCATGGACCACAGATCATCTCTCAGGTCTGGAGGGTGTCAGGTTCTTGAGGCTACTGTCAGTTTTTCTTCTGGTTTCCACCCACAGACCAACAGCCAGACAAAGAGATCAAATCAAGACCTGGAGGCAGCACTTCAGTGCGTTACTATCACCAACCCCTTTCCCTGTAGCACCCATCTGGACTGGATTGAATGTGCCCATAACTCCCTGACCAGCAATTCCTTCAGTCCAGTTAAATTTCCACTGCTACTGAAAGCTCTGGAAGGAAACATGGTCTCCTCTCTTAACTCAACTCCCCATAACCTCATCACTGTAAACCTGCTTTTAATTGTTGGATATCTCTTGTCTTAGTGCTGTTATCAAGTCCAAACTAAATTTAACGTAAGTGAAATAACTGCCCAAGGGCACTGCCAAAATGGCTGCTAAGTGGCGAGACTTGCTCACACAAGTCACTGAGCAAGGAGTGAAGCTGAGCCTGTTACACTTGGCTGTCAGGTATGCAGGCACAGTGTAAAGAACCCAGAAGTAGCAGTGAAAGGATTCAATTTAAGGTCTGTGCTATTCAAGGTTAAAAAAGTTACAAATAATTAGATCAAAATTTAGGTAAAAAATTGCAAGATCAAGAATCAGCCATGATCTTTAAAATAAACCCTTGGCTATGAGCCTGTGTAAACTTTGCTTGTGTGGTCTGAAAACCTCCAAATGCAATTAAAGAGTGAAACAAGAAGCAAAATAGGCAATTGCCTAGAGAGTGACCAATTTCTAAATTCATTTTACTCCCTTTCTTTACTAGATACTTTTAAATTCACTGATTTTTTTTCCTTTCTGGTATACATTGTGGTTTATTTGAGGGTGTTGATGATGTGAAGAGGATGAAGGAGACTCAGCTGACACTGTCTTGATTACATATAAAGGATTATTATAAAGAAGAACAGCATCAAGTCAAGCGTCTGCAGATCTGCTTGTGAGAGGGTGTGAAGCCAATGAACCACTCTGAAATTCAGCCTTGGTCACCGACTCTTAAATAGGACAGTTGTTTTCCTAAAAACTGTCAGGCACATATGGTTTTAGTTACAAAGCATTACCTGCCTTTGGGGACTGCAAGACCCCTTCTGAAGACCTTTGACCTATGGCCTCTGAGCCATATCTCTATTTTCACACATGGTTTATATTCTACATATATGACCATACACCTCATTTCCCCCCTTTGAGGCTTACAGAGCCTCAAAAAGAAAAGAATTATGTTTACAAATGTACCAAGAAAGACAGTTCTTCCTATACTGCTTGTCGCAGCTTAACCTTAGCCAAACAACAAATTTATGGAGTGTGAGAGCAACAACCTGTCAGGCAGCTGTCCTTTTTTCACAAATATCATCAATCAATCAAGACAGGAAATTCTTCTCACGGCCCTTGCTGTCTTAAGCGACCACATTTAGTACTCCAAGCCAATTAAGAAGAATATGGGAAAAAAAAAAAAATATATATAGAGAGAGATATCTCCTAGGCAAATACATATGGAAACCTCAGAAAATAAAATGAAATAATGTCCAAATTCAGGCTGGTTGTCCCATCTGACCCTCCAATGGACCTTTCCCTGCCTAGCACCAATCTCCCTAACCCCCGAGAAAAAGAAAATAAATGAGGTCCCAGTGTATTTCCCTACTGACAAAGAACAACATTCCTAAGGCAAGGAAAACAAAAAGATTCCCAAGTAACGCACATCATCATTTTGGACTCAGCATATAAATGTCCTACTTTAGATATTAGCAATATCACAGATTACATTTCACACTGTAAAATGTATACATATACATAAGAGAAGACATAAGAAGGTATCACACTGCAGCTCCTCAGCAGTGTCGACTCTCGTTGTAGTGTTGATGGTCTTTTGAGTCCAGATATTTTTGTCCCACAGTGTCCTTGTTCAGGGCCCTTCGTCCATTTTTCACCCTCCTTGTTCTGAATGTTTGGGAACATCAGGGTCCCCGAACAGTCAGCCACCCTCACAGTCGTTTTTCCCCAATAACATTCTGGGAGAAAAGAAAGAAAACACCAACCAGTATCTTGCAAAAAGAAAAACATCAGATGCAGATTATCACATTATCTCAAGTTAATATTCACGTTTCCATTTCCCCCCTTCGATTATACCTCTCCATAGTAAGACACTACAAATTAACTAAATAATACCAAAAATAAATGCAGAAAGAATAATGAAATCATATTCAAAAAGGATATTTCTCAATCAATTTGCATTCCACCACCAGTTCCTCATCTTTGTCGTCTGGGTAACTCTTATGTAGTAGTGGCATCTGTACCTGATCTCCAGGCATCACCACTCCAACCCATCTTAATATCATCGCTTTCGCAAAGGTCAGTAGCAGCGTACAAAAGCAAAACATCACACACAGTGATATAAGAACTGCTATCAAAATTTGAATCAATGCCGCACCTAAGACTCCAAATCTGTCTCGTAACCAAACATTAGCAGACCATCCAGCTCCTTGTGATGCGCCAAACGCATCCCTAATGTTCTTCAATGCATCTACAACACTAGTGATATTATCAGAGCTGTCAGGAATCAAAGTATAACAGGTATCACCAGTTAAATTCAAAGCCACACATAGGCCACCTTGTTTGGCCAAAATATAATCAAGAGCCATATCATGTTTCAGCAATGTCAGTCTGTGACTCCTTTGGGTGTTTGACAAGTATTCAAACCCCTTTATAGCCTCATTTGCAAAACCCTGCAAGGTGTAGGTTATATTATCAATATGATCGGCCAAAAATGTTACACCATACCATGGAAATAGTCCTATACCCCATTTCCCTCCAAAACTAATCCTCCAATGATAGGACTCCAGATTATGAAATTGTGCCATTTCCCTTTTCTTCCTACTGCCAGGAACAGCAGTAGATTTGACCTCATCAGGTGCTTGTCCCTTCTGGACCGCCAAAACTTCATATGGAAGCTTCAATCTTGCCATGTAACAGCATCCGGTCCATCCATATGGCAGAAATAAGTAAGCTTTATCACCACAAATCCACCAAACATCTCTAAAATTCCCTATAGTCACATTCGCAGGCAAAGTTTGGTTCTTCACCTTTACCTCAGTTTTACTCTGTTTGCGGTGCGGTGTATGAAAGGTCACTGTATATAACCCATCAACAGTCTTGTGTTCACGCCCATTAAATTGCATCATATATTTATCACAGTCTGCTATTCCCATAAACATACCCGGGCCATTATGTCTTTCATTCAAACAAAAACAGTCTTCAGCCTTTACAGGTGTCACGTCCTGTCCATCAGGAACTGCTGTTGTCACATCCTCGTGTTTGTCGAGTAAATCTAAATATGGCAAGTTTTTCAACCAAGAGCAATCAAATCTGGGTCTAAACAGATGTACTGATAAAGCCATAACCTTATCTTCTCTTGACTTCTGCTGATACAACAGCCATGATAGTGCATAAGATTGACACTTAGGAAGCAGCGGTTCTGGTACTGTTTCCATTATTGCAGGCCATGTGCCTGGCCATTCTCACCACACATGGGCAATTCATGTCCTTAATCGATCTTACAGAATGAGTCAATTGTTGAAACCACAAATTTCTACCTGCCCATGGGTCTGAAATTTGTAGCACCAAGGAGTCAAATCCATATGCCTTCCACGTAGTTTCTCTCTTTTGTAATGCTCGAGAGGATTCAATCATGTCGTCTGGTGTCCAGTCAAGGTCATCGAGGTCATTGGTCATATCTGACAGAGTCCTCTGAATTGTTTCAGATGAGTTTACATTAGTGTTGTCCACTATTGATTCCCGAATTCCAGCTCTCTTACTACTACTGTTCAAGCTAACCTCTGTTTGCAACATTGGCTTTTGAGTCCCATTAACAAATTCCTTAGGTGGCAAAGGTACCATAACAGGCGTCTTTGTCCTGTTTTCGAGTTCAGTCTATGTTTTATTTGTGACAGCCCCTGTCACAACCTTACTAGTTGAATTTCCCAAAGTAACGGACATTTGAGTCGTCCCCACCATTGTTGTACTATTTATCCCCTTCTGAGTCGTAACTAAAGCATCGACCGGAGTTGTCTTCTTGACACTCTTAGTCACTTCTGGAGCTACAGTAGTATACATCACCTGGTCCCTATATATCCCCTTTGTAGTTGCTGTAGTAAGTTGCTCCTGAACTTTTCTAACAACTTGAACAGGACTAAAACTTCTTATCACAAGTGTCAATTTGCGAGTTACATATCCCTCTATCCAATAGTTTCGAAATGATACAAATTTTAAGTGTGGTTCATAATAGGTGCATGTATATTCCCCTTGATCTTCCCAAGTAACATTTCTCAAAACAAGCGAGCAATCACCCTCTATCTTCATCCTCTACATGTCATTGTACAATACATATTTCCTTCGATCAGGAGGCACAATGTCGACATATTCACACTACGTCTTCACCGCGATTATTTTTCCACTTAGGAGGATTATTGCCACCAACGTTCCATTTACCACACTGACATGGAAGATGAGCCGCACTGCCTAAATTTACCCTAATCACAGAGTTCGAAGCAGTTGGTGTCGGTGAAGTCGTCCAAACTGCAACTGTTGTTAAGTGCGATACATTTGTAAGCTGCAGAACTGGAAGAATAGGTTTCTGTTCCTTTTTCCCAGTTTCCGGCCGGAGAGTTGACATTATAGTTGTTAATTCTCCCACTTCTTTAACAACTTGAAGGTGTGTGATCTTACTTGCATTTGTTACTACTGAAGTCACTATCTTAGTTCTAAACCCTGTCTCTGACCCCTCACTCTGAACTTGTGGATCATAATAAGAACACCTATAGTCACCTTGATCCTCTTGCTGAAGCCCTCGTACATAAAGGCTACAGTCACCTTCAATCTTTATTCTCCTCTGATCATTAATTAACACATACTTCCCTAGAGGTGATGCTCCCAACAGATCAAGAACTTTGCCATGAATATTTCTGCTATGTGAGGGCGACACCTCTTCACTTGGCGCTTTGACACAATGCGATAAATGATACCACGTTGGAGATCCTTTAACCTGGACCGCAGTTCCGGTACTGCGAACTACTTCAAATGGTACTTCACGCCGTTCGTTAAACCACTTCCTTCTAAACACCTTCACGAACACCTTGTCTCCAGGTTGCACTGTGTTCCTCTTTTGCTCATCAAGCCTCTCTTGCACTTCTTCCTTTCTTTGCCTGTCAGAGACATACGCGGATATTCTTTTATGCAGAGTAGCCATATATGTTACATATGCTCGCATTTCATCTTCCAAAAGGGCCAGACTCGGACCCTTTCCGCTTGTTCGCAAACAAGGCGTCGGCATCCGCCTGCCCATGACCAACTCATGGGGTGTCATACGCAAATCACGCAGCTCACTCGAGCGACACACCATTAGCGCCAGCGGAAGTGCCGCTACCCAATTTAGACCCGTGTGCTGGCAAATTTTAACAATTCGGTTTTTCAAAATGCCATTCATTTTTTCGCAAATTCCTTGGCTTTGCGGGTGATAAACTGCTCCTAGACGCTGTTTAATTCCCAATTTTTGTAAAATTAATCTCACTGTTTTATCCACAAACTCTTTCCCATTGTCTGAAGATATCCGATCTGGAAGTCCCCATCTACTTATGACCTCTCTGCACAAAAACTTGGCAACCGACTGAGCATCTTTCCGTTTGGTTGGACAAGCCTCAGGCCACCGTGAGAATCTGTCCACAACGACTAGCATATATCTCTTACCTCCCACTGGTTTTATCATGTCAACAAAGTCCACAACTAATTCACGCATGGGACCTCTCGGAGTTGGAATGTGACCAGGAGGAACCGTCACACCCCTTCGAACATTGTTCTTCAGGCAGATGACACACTTGCCTATGACATAATCAATCTGCTCAAGTAGGTATGGAGCCCAAAACCCATACTCTTTTGTAATTTTTCTCCTAACTTCCCCCCTTGCAACATGAGCTAATCCATGTGGTTCCTGAATCAACAGACCTAGCAGATCTGGAGTTGCAACCATCAGCCCCTCATGATTTCGCCACAGTCCAGTGGAATCTTGGATAGCACCTTGGTCCAGCCACAACTGTTTATCCATTGCAGAAGCTGCTTCTTGCATTAAGATCACATCTCTAAGTGTGATTCTATCTTCCAAGTCCACTTCATGAGTAACCAGAAGAACTTTGCCCAATTTGTCTGCTCCTATGACTGCCTTTGCAGCTTCATCAGCTGCTTTATTACCCTGGGTGACTCTTGACAAATCCGCTCTATGTGCTGGGCACTTAGCTATTACAATTTCTCTAGGCTTCATCATAGCATGCAAAAGTTTCATTATCTGAGCATGATGTTGTATTGGGGAACCGTCTTTTTAAAGCCCCGGTTCTTCCATACCGATCCGAACAAATGACACACATTATGTGCATATGCAGAATCTGTATATATCGTCACCCGTTTACCTTCTGCCAACAGACACGCTTCAGTCAGCCCCACAAGTTCAGCAAGCTGCGCAGACGCAGGCTGTGGTATTACTTCGGTTTTTTCAACAACAAATCCGGTTCCCTGAGCTCTTACGACTGCATAGCCAGCACTCAATTTATCTCCTACACGATAACAAGATCCGTCAGTCCAAAACTCCAAGTCTGGCTCACGCAATGGGAGAGCTTGCAAATCTGACCTGAGTCTTGAGTATTTCTCTGCTTCTTGAACACAATCATGTGGTTCACCATCCTCTGGAGTTGGCAAATTCTCAGCTGGATTTTTTGTGGCACACCTCGCTAGGGTAACATCTTCCTGCTCTAAGAGCCTATGATAATCCCTGAGTCTAGGCATAGTCAATGTGCATTTGCCATAGTTCAAAAGATTCCTGAGACTATGATGAGTAAGAATTGTCACCGGATAACCCATAGTAACAGATGATGCTTTGTCATACATTAAAGAAACTCCCACCATTGCTCTGTAACACAATGGCAACCCCAACTCTACTTCTGAATAGGCAGTGGAATAATATGAAATGGGTTGAGGACTCGTCCCCATACCTGTCGGCTGACAAAGAACTGCACATGCATATTTACCCCCAGTGGAAGTAGACACATAGAAGAAAAAGTTCTTAGAGTAGTCTGGAAGCGCCAGCGCTGGAGCCTCCTGTAACCTTTGCTTAATAGTCTCAAATGCCAAAAGGCCATCCTGTGTCCAGGAAAGATTACAATGAAGTTGGGCATTTCCGGTGTCTTTAATCATAGCCCTCAAAGGCCCTGTTAGGCTAGCATAATCCTCTACCCATGCTGAAGAATAACCAGCAATACCAAGAAATCATCATTTCTCTAACTGTTCTGGTCTTTGGAGCCTTTCGAATGGCTTCCAAATGACTTTCAGAAATACCTCTGTGTCCTTGCGTTATTGTTTGACCCAAATAAACTACCTTCTCCTGATAATACTGCAACTTTTTCAGAGAAGCCTTATGCCCTTTTTCCGCCAGTATCTGTAACATTTTAATTGAATCCTTGTGACATGTTTCCTTATCCGGTGAACAGATGATTATATCATCCACATACTGAACAACAGTGCTTGTCAGTATCTGATCTATTCCTTCCAGATCATCTGTCAATACTTTATTAAAAATGTGAGGACTATGTTTAAACCCTTGTGGCAATCTCTTGTACTCATAGAACTGTCCCTTGTATGTAAATCCAAATAAACCTTGACTTTCTATACCAAGTGGAACACTAAAAAATGCCCCACACAGATCTAACACTGTGAAATATATAGCCTCTGGCGGAATTTGGGCCAACAAAGTATGAGGATCTGGCACGTCTGCTGGAAAATCAGCCACCACTTCATTCACTGCTCTTAAATCATGTACCAAACGATAAGAATCATCTGGTTTCTTCACAGGCAATAGAGGCGTATTGCTCTGAGGATTTCGGGTTGTCTTCAAAACACCTGCTTTCAAGAGTCCTTCAATTTGTGGTTCAATCCCTCGGGCTGCCTCTTCTCTTAATGGATACTGGTTCTTCCAAGGTGGTTTGGTCCCTGGTCTGAGCTCTACTCTCACCGGTTGGGCTGACTTTACAAGTCCTATGTCAGTACTATGTTGAGACCACAAATACTCTGGAACTTGTCGCAGCATCTCCTCTCTCATAGAGTCTGATACCATCTTGACACTGAAAATTGACTCGTGTCATCTGCACTGTCTGTGGTTGTCCCTGTCCTTGAGCAGAGATCATAATCTTAATAAACCGCTGATCTTCACTCTTCCAGAGGGCAAAGTTCCCTATTACCAGAGTAAAAACCGCTTCCTCTGCTTCTGCCATCATTTCTCCTATGTGTTTCTGTTTATATTCTTCAGAAATCATCAAAGTCACATGTGGCACACTCTTCTCAATGTCATGCTCTTTATCCAAATATTCATTGCTGTCTATCTTCATAGCTGCTCCTTGTGGTCCCAAAATTATGCAGCACGAACTGAGCTGGACTTGCTTTGGTTGACAATTCAGCCACTCCTCTGGATTTGATTTGGCAACATCCTTGTAATACTTGAGTGCACAATGAAATGGGTATTCCGGAAGCTTTGCATCAGGCATGTTTGCTACAATAAACTTCTCCCAAAGTTTAACGGGTTCCAGAAGACTCTGGCTAAGATGTCCAATCCAGAACACCGACGAAGCTTCAGTCTCCGTAATCATCGATAATTGGCGACAAACATCTGTTGACACTTCCACCAGACAGCCGTCCGGTGTGCACCTTATTGTACAGTTCAATCTGCACAAAGCATCTCTTCCCAAAAGTGCAATGGGTGTGTGTTCTGACACCAATATTGGTATTATAGTCTTTTGGTCTTTATAACAGAGCTCAATAGGTTCCGTGAGAGGAATCAGCTGTTTCACTCCCTCAAATCCGATTGTCCGAATCAATTGACCAGACATGGGGAGATGTATAGCGTCTTCAGGTCGAACACAGGTGAAAGCAGCTCCGCAATCCGCCATCACTTCCAATGGTCGGTCATTTACTTTCACCACTATTATTGGATCTTGCTCCGGCCCTGACACTACCAGCTGACACCCCCCTCTCGGGTCCTCTGGGCACCCCTAAAATCCAGGCTCCAGGACCCTATACGGGTTCACCGGTCCCCGGAATGGCCTTGATTGGCCCCTAAATCCTCCTCTGAAGTTTCCTCTAAAATTTCCTCTGGAATTCCCTCTAAAACATTCACGAGCGAAATGTCCAAACTGTCCACAATTATAACATACTTCTGAAGGCTGTTGAAAATTAAAGTTTCCTCCTCTTCCTCTTCCTAAGTTTCCTCGACCTCCTCCTCTCCATATCTGTGGTTGACCAAGTACAGGTTGTGGGCAGGAAGCAATGGGAGCAACAGATGATGGCTGGGCCGGTCGAAACTGGATCTGGTCCGGTGGCAGTTGTGGTGATGTTTGATTTGGTGGAGGTTGACTCTGTATAACCAAAGCCTGCTTCTTTTCTTTCTTCTTATTGTCCACCAACTGTATTTGAGTAAGTTTTCTGAGAGTCTCCTGGTCCTGTTCTTTCTGGTCATGCTCCTTCTTCCAATATAGCTCCACTTGATGTGCTATATGGTCCGTATAGACACCCTTTGCCATACTTCCAAGACCAACCACCTCTGCCAGCTTGCTCCTCACTGGTAGGGGCAACCCCTTCTGTATTTTCAGGATGTACATTTGTTGGAAATGTATCTCTCAGAGCTCTCCAAACACGACCTCTATTTGCAGCAAACAACTCTGGATCGTTCACAGAAGTTCCCACATATCGATTTAATCCCGCTTTCTGCAAAATCTCTTCCATAGCTGGGACTCCAAGGAGGTTAGCCAAAAGAATCTCTTAATATCTCCTATGGCTGACTGTGTTCCCACCATTATCTCTTCCAACTTTGAAATCCAAGGATGCGCTCCATCTTGAAGAGTAGGTAACTTCTCAAGTATGTCTGACATATCTGTATTCTTCCAGGGCTTATACTCCAGATTCTGTCCTCGAATAACCACTGGACACATCTTATCTGGTGACTTTCCCCTTCTTGGGCGTAATGAGTATTTCATAGTGTCTGACTTTTTAGAGTCTTTCTTCCGTATTTCTTTCTTAGCTATCTGCAATTCCTGTAAGTGATTCTCCAGTGCTTCCCGACTTTCTAGACTGGTAGAATTATTTATGTCAATAAGACATTGATCAATACATTCCTCCACCTCTCTTAAAGTCTGCCATCTGTCTTCTCCATATCTGGTACTGGATGCCCTTGGGAGAAACCCTCTTAAAAACGATGAACCCTTGCTCTCCGAGTCTCCATCGCTGTTTCCGTTCTCGCTTTCATTGGAGCTGTCATCTCCTTGATCCTTTTTCCTCCACGTTCTGACTCCTTTTCTCTCCGCTTTAGCCAACATCCGTCTAACTGCTGGGTCATATCCACCCATATTTTCATCTGAATCACTCTGATCATCCTCTCCACTTTTAATTTTCATGATCCTTAGTCCCCCCTTAGTTTCTAAACGTGCCGTTTTCTTTTTACTTTTGGTGTTTGGATACATCTTTATGGTTGTTTCCGCTCTTCCTGTTTCTATTATTCGCTCATTGTCATCTGTAATGTGATAGTTACCCTCCTGACTAATCACTGGAAGTTGGGGATAAATCTCCTCAAACTTCACCTCCTTCTCATAAGGTGGGGGTTTCTTTATTGGGGCCGTATGTGAGAATGGTGTATTAGTGTCTGCCACTAATTTTTCTATTTCTTTTGCATTCTTCTCTATTTCTTCTGTGCCTTTCTCCCTCTTATCTTTTGCCGCTTCCAATAATCTCTGTCCCTCCTTTTCAAACAACTGGAGAATGCCAAGCTCTGTTTGTCTTTTTTCTTTGCGTTTCTGTCCCTTTTTACCTTTCTTCTGATCCGCCTTATATGTAGATATAAGCACCTGCATTGTTTTAATTACATCTGGGTTGAGTGTCCCTTCCACTGGCCAAGGTTGGTCAATTTCAGGTCAACGCTTATGCCACTTTTCTGACATTTTTTCTACACCTTTAATTAGGGGATTACTCTTCTGCACAACATCAACCGGAGTGATTGTTTTCAAAGTATTAGCGTCCTTCTTCGGCATTGTAATAATTACCTTATACTCCCTTATTATAAATCAAATCAACCCCTTTTTTTCCTCAAAAGTTTATTTAGATTATTCCTCTCTTCAATTTCCCATTTAAAGTAATTACAAACCACTGTATTGCCACAATCAGTTACAAAAAGTGAAGTAAATTTGCCAACTTCAGAGCATCAAGAGTTCTTATTTTAATTTATTTCGTTCTAATAATATCTTAAATCTCCCAGTTATTCTACTTTAGATAGACTCACATGTCCTTAAAGACTATCCATTTACTCTAAGCCCCTGCTCATCAGTTTTTCCCTTTTTTTTTCTTTTTCTCAGATTCTGACCAAGAGGGACGGGAGGGTGCAGCACTCTCACTCTCTCTCTCACACACACAGAGAGGCAAAAAGTAAAAACAGAGAAAAACTACACGCCCATCAACCACTCAATCGGTCCCTCATCAAAACCAAATGCGTGCTCCAATATTGGTATCTTTTCCCTTCCTATCTTGTTTCTTGCTCATTCCTGCGCACACAAAACATCCTCGTTGTTCTCCCTACTTTTTCTACAATAAAAATGTTCTTCTCGGGGCTCATATTTTAGCAGATTCAATACGTCTTCTCAATGGAAGCTAATAGATATTATCAAATGTCCCTCAAGGGCTCATATATGTATTTTAACAATTTTAGTCCCCTTAAAGACTCATAGATCATTACTTACAAACGTCCTTTCAAAAAGGCTCATGATTTTTTTTTTTTCAAAACGTCCCCCTAAAAGAGGCTCATATATATTTAACATTAAAAGCAAGCATATCTGTCCTTATGAATCAATAGACCACTTATTTTCAACCACAACCTATGTGTGGCTTTCACACATGAACCTTCCACATCCAGTCACACCCAGCTGAAGCACCGCTGACACACCACGGAGCAGACACACACACCGACAGACCACTCGTTGAACAAACAAAGACACAGAGCAGAATACACCAAACAGAAGCTCACAACAAACTCAATCATCATCCCAAATTTCTCAACTTTAACTCATTCATACTTTTCCCTACTAAATGCGCATTTTTGCCGCTCACTTTTCTCTTTTTTCCTAAATTTATGCTACCTTAATGAGATGCAGACATTTCAATGAGCGGCTGCTTCAGACATCGTTCGTCAACGAATGTTCGAGTGGGAGCTTACAATTGAATTTTCTCCATCTGCACCTCCTGTTCTTAGAACTGACCTGAAACATCTCCTAGTAACATCCCAGGTGTTATGGCCCGTCTAACATCGCCTTCCTAAGGGCTTCATCCAAATCTGCGGCTTGACCTCTTTATTCTTCTTTTTTCCTTTACATTTCCTTTTTTCCTTTACATTTCCTTTTTCCTTTACATTTCCTTTTTCCTTTGTTTCTTTTACTTTATTTAATTTCCCCTAATTCCTCCGGGCCCGGAGTTACGATTCTAATTTCCAGTCAAATTCCACTATTCTTTAAAAGCCAACTTTCACGCAGCGGCTAAGACGCATGTCTTACCGTTAAGGAAGATAAGGGCCCTGTCTTCATTAATCTCTTATGGCGTTTATTTAGCACACTTTACCGCTACTAATTAGGCTATTCTACCATTTCCTACTTTAACTTCTTATTTTCTTTACATCTTTCCTTCTTTAACTTCTTATTTTCTTTACATCTTTACTACACTACTCCCCCCTGTTGCGTCGCCCTAGCAACACAACAAACCAAATTTAGAACGGAGCACCGAACCAAACATCAACACATCATGACACGCACACACAAACGATTCTTTGCGGTGTGTCCAACCAGCAAATACAACAGCCACAACGAACAAACCAGCGCCCCAAAAATGTGAGGAATGCTCACCTGAACTGCCGGCGTGGAGCGGGAGTCGGCGCGCTGATGCTGGTGAAGATGCGGCAGGGCACAACACGACCAAGTTCGTGACGCCAAAATTCTTGTGGTTTATTTGAGGGTGTTGATGATGTGAAGAGGAAGAAGGAGACTCCGCTGACACTGTCTTGATTACATATAAAGGTTTATTATAAAGAAGAATAGCGTCAAGTCAAGCGTCTGCAGATCTGCTTGTGAGAGGGTGTGAAGCCAATGAACCACTCTGAAATTCAGCCTTGGTCACCGACTCTTAAATAGGACAGTTGTTTTCCTAAAAACTGTCAGGCACATATGGTTTTAGTTACAAAGCATTACCTGCCTTTGGGGACTGCAAGACCCCTTCTGAAGACCTTTGACCTATGGCCTCTGAGCCATATCTCTATTTTCACACATGGTTTATATTCTACATATATGACCATACACCTCAACATCCTCCTGGGACTCTGCCTGACCACTGTCTTTCCATATCTCTCCTCCTCCTCCCTCCTTACCAGGGCTCTCTTGATGTACTCCTCCTGGCAGGCCTTGCCATTCTCCTTCTTGCCTCCCCAGGCCTTCAATGCTGAGGCCTGCAGGGCCCGGCTGTAGGAAAAGGTGAGGGGCCAGGGGTGGTGCAGGGGACACTGTTTGATTGGGTTCAGGTTGATGGTGGCCTCCTCTTCACTCTGGCCACCGGAAAGAAAGGTCACACCTGGGAGAAAAGAGTGGACAGAAGGACAGTCAGGTGGAAATAAGGTATACTTGTGATAACCATGTGTACATACAGTGATCAGCCACAACATTAAATCCAGTTACATATATATATATATATATACCAACCATTTAGCCAAAATATTAAAACTGGTAACTGGTAATTTTGTGGCTGATCTGTGTATATCTATATCTCCATCTCACCTGGCACAGCTGGGGGTACAGTGCGACGCAGGGCGGTGACAGTTGCTATGGCAATCTATTGAGGGCTGTACTTTTGGGGTCAGGAGTGTCCAGCAGTCACCATGTTGGGTTTGAGCAGTGTGCCCTCCAGATAGACATGGTGGTCAGACAGCGCCTTGTAGACAGCTGCCAAAACCTGAGACAGAGAGGAACACCTATTTCCATTCCCTTAATTTCAGTGAAACATTCCTACTTCATAAACACAGTCACAGATTCCACTCTGCTGAAGGATGACTGCTTTGGGTTTGTAAAATCACTATGTGTAAGAACTAAAAATTTCTCTTTGGTGCCCCTGAACAGAAGTATCAAAAAAGACACAGTGACAGACAGCCATGTACTTCTCTACCGGTTCTTCATCTCCATGAAATATGGCTGAGATTAATGGATTGAAAGCGAAATATAAGGTTTATTTACATAAAACTGTTGTGCAATGTTACTGTATCTAGGGTATTGTATCTACATTTACCCAAGCAGATAGCGTGGCTTAAAAGAGTAGATGGATGGCAGTGCTGGTCATTTGGTCCAGACTGAAATGCCTCAACAAATGTTGAATGGATTACCACAAAAATTCCAGACATTCACAATCCCCAGGGGATGAATCCTAGGGACTTTGGTGATCCCATTAGCCTCAGCTGTACTTTGTGGTTAGCGCTACAGCTAAACATCATCATATTGTAATTTTGAGCATGTTAGCATGCTGATGTTAGCATTTAGCTCCAGCACTGCTGTGAGAACATCAGGGAGTGACTAGCATGGCTGTAGACTCTTAATCTTGTAATTCTTTATTCTTTGTTTGGTTAAGTGAAGGTCTGTAAGTTGAGCGGCAGCATGGCATGAGTGCTGTGTCTATAGTACTAGAAGAAGCTTGTACAGTGGCATCAAGATTTCAGTTGAAGTCCAAAATGTGCAGGAAAACAGGCTGCTGGAAACTTCCATTGTACAGTCAAAAAATAGCATATAGTTTATCGCCGATCCTGACAGTAGTTGAGCAGGTAACCTAGGCCAAAAGATGTTTTTCAAGTATGACTAAATCTAAACTTTCACACCACAGAATTAGTCTGATATTACACTGATACTGAACAGGTGCATAGAGAGAGGACGATGAACACCCTTGTAACTCAGTGTTTGATGTGTGTCTAAAATTAAGCAAGTGTAGGCAGTTTTATCAAGGCTCAATGCTGCTTTTCTGCCCTCTACTGAACTAATCTTTTTATTCCAAATAAAAACATTCAGTGCTTTCTGGCAAATGTTTTTCTTTTCATATGGAAAAGCCTCTTAAATAGCTTTATGAATGGTTGTATACTAAATTGAATTTGGTCTGTTCTTAGGTTGAAGCTATCTGTTTAAATGCTGTTTTTATGCCTTTGAAGACATCCACATTGATGAAGTAGCAGACATGGCTGGCAGTGTGTTCGCGGGCATTGAACAAGATGGTTCAACATTCCTGCACAGATTCTTTTAATATGTTAAATTCAGGGTGGTGACAACACTTTCCTGCATTAGGAAGAGTCATGTTTGCTTCCTATCCGTCATATTAGAGCTTGACCACAAATACAGGCTGTTGTTATGTTTGTTGTTATGTTATATCTTTTTCAGCTGTCAGTTGTCAGTCCTCCTCCTCTGCTGGATCTGTCCCCACAATCACTTACATTCTCAGTCACATACTGGCAACACTGCAGGTCATGGTCACCGTCTGGGAGAATTTCAGGCTCCACAATGGGTACGATGCCATGCTGAGAGCGTGTCAGCAGGGGAGAAAGTTAAGTGGTGGATGGGAGAGAACACAGCAACCAGCATCATGACATCAGACAATAGCACTTCCTCTCTTGGTGTTGTGACTTGTGTACCAACTGTTACAAAGTTAGTTAGAAGAGAACCAGATGGGCCAAAAATGTGCTGAGTTGTTACATCACTGCATTGAGAAAGCAGGTTCTTTGAATGAGCTGTGGAGCTTGGAATGTAAATGTGCGTCGTGTGTGAGTATGTGTGTTTGTTTAACCATCTGGCAGATGCTGGCGTAGCGGGCCAGCACATTGGCGTTCTCCATGGTGGCCAGCTGGGATGGGGTGGTGGGACTGATCTTTAACACAAAGTGCCACTTGGCAAAGTCAGCACCGTCCTTCTCGTACTGAGCACAGCGCTCATAGAACCCATCAAGACCTGAAACAGACCAAGACAGCAAGTCTAATTGATTGATGAAGCTGTGGACTGCCCAAAAACATTCATGAGGCAGGAAGCAAGAACAGGAGGCTGAGAGTGATTTCCACTCAGGAAGGACTGCCACAGAGATCGTTCATACTTATAGAAACAGACATCTGCAGGCAGTCTGAAGTGGTTTAGTTCAATCCCTACATATTAGCAGTTTCTTTCAAGAATAGAGAAATACATTTCCAATGCTGAGTGTTTTCTGCTACTGTGGCTGTATGTGCTGTAAATAGGAGGAGAGGTTTGATATCTAATTTCTTTGTTAAGAGTTAAATTATAAATATTTATACCATAGCCACTGAGAATTCTTAATTTTGATTGGCTGGTAAGTGTGGATTACTTTTAATAACTGGACAGTATAACCAGACACCTATGATGTAAGTGATTGCGGTTCTAAATCAATACACCAGACTAAACTGTAGGTAAAGACACACACAGTGAGGCTTTGCTAAAGAGCTTGGTGCTAGGGTTATTTGTGTAACCACCACCACCCGCAACAGAAAGATAAATAGCTCTGCATTGAGAATCATGCAGTTCAGTTTTCAGTTTTAAATCTGTTTGATATTTGTAATTGTCAAAGGAGGCGAAAAAATAGTTTTGAAGTTATGTTAGCCATGTCTGAGGGACAGCAGCAGGGAAAGGAGAGAGGGGACATCACCAATACCATGCAGGAGGATAAAGAGATGAGGGATGCCAGGTAGGTGGCTGGGCGGGGAGTAACAGTGCAGGGCGGGGTGGGAGGAGCAGAGTGGTTTGCTATTGAGTCTAATGCTCACGTTAGCTTGATTTCCACAACTTGGATATTGCAGTTTTAAGACACTGTTAAACATTTTGGAGAAAACATTTCTGTCTGAGAATAAGATGAGAAAATTGATATTAAAATATTTCCAACACATAACTGCCCCCCAAAACCAAAAAAAGGTGTTTTCACATTTCTGTTTGTGTGCGGCTTACACAAACAAGATACAATGCATTAATCACTGAGATTTAGAGGCTTTGGTTGGTGTATTTTTAAGGTTAGAACAGAACCAGGCTAGCTGTTTCTCCCTGTTTCCAGTCTTTATGCTAAGTTAGGCTAATCATGTCCCGACTCCAGCTCTTTACTCAGTTTTGGGGTATACTGCTTTGAAATTGTGGCTGCCAGTTCCACTCTCTCTCTCTGCTCAGTATGGTCAGTCCTGTATCAGAAGACGGGGAGGTGATGATGCAGAATCTGTGCCAATGGTGAAGCAACATTTCAATCCTCTCTGAGTTGTTTAATCTTTAAAAGAGAATGAAATCTAGTGATGTAGATGGAAAAACAGCTTGCTAGTGGAAACTCTACATGATTCTGAAAATAGCTGCCCTACCCAGCTGTCCTGGGAAATGTAATTAAACTTGTGGTGCTACTCCCCAAAACTGCCTGTGCTTAATACACACACATATTAGTTTTCAAAAATATTATGGGTGGTTGTGTGCTTGACTATAGCTGTATTTTTGTAATTATACATAAAATTAGGTCCATAAGTATTCGGACAGTGACCCAATTTTCATAATTTTGCCTCTGTACACCACCACAATAGATTTAACACCATCCTATCAGTTTTGCAGAATTTGGCTGAATCTTTGAAGACAATATTGCCCTATACACTTCAGAATTCATCCTGCTACTTCTATAAGCAGTCACATCATCAATTAACACAAGTGTTCAAGCCATAACACTGCCTCCACCATGTTTGACAGATGATGTGGTATGCTTTGGATCATGAGCCATTCCTTTCTTTCTCTACACTCTTTTCTTCCCATCAGTCTAGTACAAGCTAATCTTGGTTGCATCTGTCCATAGACTCTTGTTCCAGGACTGTGCAGGCTTTTGTAGATGTTTTCTGGCATAGTCTAATCTGGCCTTTCTGTTATTATGTGTTACCACTGGTTTGCACCTTGTGGTAAACCCTCTGTATTTACATTCATGAAGCCGTCTCTTGATTGTAGACTTTGACAATGATGCGCCTAAATCCTCAAGAGTGTTCTTGACTAGGCCAGATGTTGTGAAGGGGTTTTTCTTCACCAAGGAAAGAATTCTGCCTTTTCGTGTTGCTGAGTTTGCCAATACATTCCTTCTTCTTAAGAATGTACCAAATTGTTGATTATGCCACTCCTAAAGTTTCTGCTATCTGTCTGATAGGCTTGTTTTGTTTTTTTAAGCCTAATGATTGCCTCCATTTGCATCAACACCTCTTTGGACCGCATATTGAGAGTCACCATGAACAGTTACCAAATGTAAATTCAATCCTTGGAATCAACTCCAGACCTTTTATATATAATGAGGGAATAGGCCACACCTGACCATGAAACTGACTGTCATTGAATTGTCCAATTACTTTTGAGCCTCTGAAAATGAGGGCCCTGCATAAAAATTACTGTAATTCCTAAAGGGTTAATGCAATATTTTTGTTAAACCCCTTGAATTAAAGCTGAAAGTCTACATTTCAATCACATCTTGATGGTTTCGTTGGTGTGGTGTACAGAGGCAAAATTACGAAAATTGTGTCATTTTCCAAATACTTATGCACCTAACTGTATATATATATATATGTACGATGGCTCTTCTGTGTGTGTCACATATGAACTTCTGCTCAGGTTTATATAAAATGTGCTCATTTTGCCTGCTTTTCTGTGTCCAGTCTGAATCTGCAGCATACCTCCACAATACATGACAGTAAACCCAATCAGAAATCAATACCCTTTGCTATATTTGAAGAGGGCACAAATGTTCCAGAACAACAGATCTATCTTGTGATACCAACGTTTTTTCCTGCCTTCATTGTAGTAGAGTGCACCTCTGTACCTTGAGTGGTGGTCTCTCCGTTGGTGCTGGCGAGGGGATCCACACCCATGTCCACCTTGTTGCCAACCACCACACCCTTCTTTTTGACCAGCTGGGGGAAGGGCTTGCCGACGTCTGTCTTTTAGTAGAGCGTCTCATGGAAGAAGATGACGCAACGCAACAAATGCAGGGGTCGACCCGGTTATCGGCAGTGAAGAAGAGCTGGCGGTAAAGCCGCCTGTTCTCCTCTGTGTTCTCTGCATTGATGCTCTAGAAGCGCTTGGTCATGCTGCCTGGAGATGCCACGAGATAGGGAGAAGATTTTAAATGGAAAAGCCAGTTTACAAACTGTAGTTTAAAAAGACATGGGCATTTATCTGCCATCGAGGGTCTACCTGTGCTGTCCACCTCTGCTGCTTCAGTTTGACCCTTCTTTTTAAATGTCTCTTTGTAGAATTCTTCTGACCCTTTGGAGCCAAATCATGCCTTTCTTTGACCCCTTGCCACAGGTTATTTTTATTCGCTGTGAGCAGTTCAACTAAAGAGTGATGTTCTATTCTCAAAACGCATCTTTTTAGTACTTTTTTAGAGTCTTCAAGAAGTAAACCAGTTCCAGTAGTTCACACGAAAAAGCCATGGTTTGGGGAAACATTACTATATTTTGTGTCGCAGAATTTTTTTTTTTTCTTCTTTCCTCTCCTGTTAATCATCTGGCAAACTCTCAGATTTATCATGCAACTCTATGGGGGGCCTGAGGCCAGTCTGGGAATAATGATAATAATAATAATAAAATAATAAATAATAATAATATGTAAAAATTGTCAAAAATCTCCACCGAGACATAAATTAGTAATTAAAGTACTGTAAGAGAGAAGTGGGGACTTTCTGAATGGACTAATATTGGAAACTGTCTGAAAACTGGAAACTGATATTTTTGTGGATCCATCATCTAGTGGTCATTCAAGGAAGTGCAGGTTAAGACACTCAGACTGGCTTTGTCACTCAGCCGTAATGACTGGATCTTTGTTAGAATTAAACTGTAAAAGGGGTCTACAATTCTCATCCACATAAACACATCAAAGAGGTGATTGCAATGTGTCTTTTGAAGCTCACTGTAAGAAGTTGTGTTTTGTAGCTGGAGAGGATATATCAATAACACCTTACACAGATGTCCCAAACATCAAGCAGACACAAAATGTTATGGTCACATGGCACAATTGTTGTGAAACCTTGCCTCTATATCTTTATACTTTCATTTTAATGTCAGTTAAGTCAGTCACTTCTCCTTAAAGTTCTGTAATTTTTTCTTTAGTGTTTTTGTTATTTTGTCCTCAACAATAAAGAATGTTTATTGTACATTTTAGCGCATGAATATAACTGGAATTGACACCAGGTCAGGTAGGTAAAGGGAGATACTAACTTTGAGTCCAAAGCCAATATAGATATTTGAGAGTTAAAAAAAAGATTCAATAATTATGTGTCAGCCAATATTCATTTCATATTAACATAACCTATCAAAGTAAGTTTGATGAGGATACCTTATATCTGTTACGTGAAAAATTGTAACCAATATATGTACTGAGCGGGACATTTTACAGTGTCAGAATTAACTTGCCAGTGTTCTCTGGTGGACAATGTAATTCTAAATGACCTCAAACATTGAGCATTTCTGTGTTACAGTTTCTTTTTATGCCAATACTGATTTCTACATTGACACCTACATATCTGTGATGAGTTAAAACCAGCCAATGACACTGGCCCTGCTGATGTGTATGTCAGTGGGTCTAAAAATGGAAGACAGAATACCTTGTATGTGCTTTTATATTTCTAGCAGATTACACTGAGCAGTTAAAGTTATATGATAAACAATCAATATCTTCAGTTCTAAACATCCTGACAATAAATAGATACTCTAACATTTCTAATGTAATAACTAAGCTACTGCATTGGACTGTGGATGATCAACATAGTTATCAGGGTGAGTGTGATCCTGTTACATGCCATTCATTAAGGCCTCTTCCTTCTCTGCCGGTCATAAGGTTAGTCTGTGTCTGCTTCAGTTGTACCTGTGGATTCATCGGCTGACAGAATGCCTTTCCCAGTGGCTATGATCCTCTGAGCAATATCACTGAGCTCCTTCTTTTGCTCCGCAGTTAGGAAGGGATACGCATGAGTCATGTTGACTGGGATGGAGACAAGAATAGAAATAAACATGAAACAAAGGTAGTTAGATGCAATCTAATATATATATATATATATATATATAATATTACATCAAAATTATGAGATACAATGTGTTTTTTAAGATTAAACGAGTGGTTCCAAACATTTTTAGTGACCTATTGACAACAACAACAACAACAAAAACACACTTACTTTCGATACTATAAGTAACTTTTACTTACGTGTGGTTTTACAGGCGCCACTTAAATGTCAAGTGGATGCAGATAATTGCGACCGTTTCTACCAGCGAAAAATGCGTCATGGTTCGCGAGGACTAAATGTCACATTCTTACAAAAAAAGTTTAATTCTAACAACTTTACTGTAGAGAACTCCTGTCCAATATTTTTTCTAAGTGACTTTTTACAAAAAGTGACTAATTTTGCCAACGACATTGTTCTGCTTGTACTTCAAATACAGTAAAAGCCGAATTAATACTATTAATTAATATAATGTACAAATCTCTCATGACGGTGCTTCCGCATCCTTGTCAAGCCATCTGAATGACTTTGAATTCTACTGGCAGTTTCCAATTACCAATGGGCCTCCAGAAAAACTTCGGAACGAATTCATTTTTATTGTGTCACACTATTCCGTACCATAACAACATCAATCAAAACAGCAATGTTACAAAGTGCTTGAAAAAATGCAATAATAAAGACGTGACAAGCTAGGTTAATAAACTATATCTGAAATGAATATGAGTAAAGCTGTCATCTTTCTCAGCTAATGTTTTAAATTCTTAGATAAGTATTGGCTGGAGAAAATACAACTCACCAAGTCGTTACTCTGTGCAGTGACAAAAGGGAGCATATACATGCAAGAAGCTGCTGTTGTAACTGGAGAGAGATGTAGACGGAGAGAAGGAAGAACAGCGCAACAGTAGAAGGGATAGGCTTCGGCGAGCGTTCTTCAATCAGAACACAGCTGTTACTAGTATTGACTCATAGCATCATCCAGTAGGATGATGTTGTGGGTGCGTCGTCGGGCTCTGACGGGCTGAACGGTGATGCTGAAATACAATGTTAATTATTAAAACCCTTATCCTTGTCTTACAGGTAACTAGTTCATGAGTTGAGCAAAAATCCTGCCAGACAGCTCTGAAGAGGCGTCACAAACATTCTCAAGAGATCCTTATAAAATATAACCTACCCTAATTTCAGATTTTTAAACGTGGATTTTTTTTTTGCCTGAAACTGATTCTACTGTGGCCTAAGTGAAGTGGTAAACCCAAATCCAGGTCAAATCATCCCGAACTATGGGGAGGTTACAAAGACTATGATTAAAACCCATCTAAATCAGATGTTTGTCTCTATGGAAAAACTAGAAAAAAGCAACATTTTATGAAGAAAATGTAAGTGTGTTTTCTTATGCTGAAAATAACAGATATGATCAAGCTTAAAATGTTTTAAATTGTAAGTTCTTCGCATGTATATTGTACTGGAGTTGATGTATAAATTAAAGGATTAAAAGTGTGTTGAAAAACTGAAAGCAGTGGAAATTAAGTTGAAGTGTAATTGCTGAAAACAATTGAACTTTCAGTTTCAAGTTTAAATCCTGCAGATGGTGCCAAAAGTAGTAACACAAAATAAATATACAGTATAGTGTGCAAATCAGTGTTACTAACAGAGAGATGGTTAGATTACCAAAATGCTGAAAAATTAAACAGCTTTGAGTTCAACTTCAAGATGATAAATGGCTGATAAATCAATATATCACAGATAAACATATCCAGTAAAAGGAAAACAAGAAAAATTAACCAGCTTTCAAACACTGACAAGGCACCCAGATGTACACGAAGGAATGAAGACAGCTGTTCTCAGCTGTTATTGCCTGTTGAGAGAGGGTTTCCAATGAGGATAAAGAGGTTGTGTTACATCACCTGAAAGAGGTCTTGTCAAGCTCACAGAGGTCTGAAAAAATTCCAGTACAAAAGCACTTATAGAAAAGGACTGTCATTACACTTTAAACCAATAAGATTACACTTGGAAAAGCCTTTTGTACCCAGTCACAAAATAGCTAGACAAGTTTTTCCTGCGTAAGATGTCTGAGACCTACAGCTAACAGCCTATGGGGCCATGCATGAGTCAATGTAGGGGTAAATGTGCCATTAAGCTTGTATTTTGGACAGACTGTTCTTAGCAGCTGTCTGGGGGCATACATATTCAAACATGTTATGGTGCAGGAAATGCATTTATTTTACAAGCTAATGTGAAAGGCCTCACAGTGAACAAACTGCTTGCTGTTGGTTTGCTCGTCATCTCTGCACCAGTCACAGAGGAAGTAGTCATCGCCTGTAAGGTAGAGCTCAGGGCTTACACAACCCTATACCATGAAGCTCAAGGCCTATGTGAGGATTCTCACATGCACAAGGCATTGATGATATGTGACTACAGCATCATCACACCAAGGAAACTCCACTGCTGCAGAGCCAGCCATCTAGTTTCATTTACTATACCTGAAGTGACCATTTACCTCAGAGTAATGATTAAAAAATATGAAGGTGAACATGACTTTCATGGTAACACAAATGATCACAGATTGCTTCGATCCTTGAAAAATGAACAATGACATTATTCACTGGGTGATTCTTTGCTACACTGATGAAGACTGTGTTCAACTGCCTCAGTATGAACTGACAAAATCACTTCACATTCATCATATGATGAAGAATCATTGGCTGAATAATGAATCAGGTACATTCTGTGACAGTCACTCAGACAGTGTTATTTAACATAATCTCAGTGCTGCTCTGCCACACCACCAATGCTTCTTCCACTGGGGGTGAGACAAGGTTTAGAGCTCACTATATCAGCTCACTGATACACTGTGCTCTAATTTGGCTCTTTTATTAAAACAGGCAGAGGTTGTATTATTTACATTTACATTTACTAATTTGGCAGACGTTTTTACCCAAAGCAATTTCCAGGTGAAACTATATTCCTTCATTTCGATGCAAAAGAAAAAAATCTAAATGCTGGTTCAGAGGCTTCCCTAACTAAAGGGGTACTGCAGTGATTTAGTACTGCACTTTCATAAATTTGTGAATGTCTACTGTACGTATATGTGCTGTATGACAGATTGGAGAACCTGCCTCTCACCCATATGTGAGCAGGATGAAAGGCCGGACTTCCATAAAATTAGGGGACTTGTGATAACAGATTAATGGACAAATTGAAGCAGCACAGGTCAAGATATTCTAACGTTTAGTGCGTGGTATGGGTAAAGCTCCAGAAACACTGGATCCTAAACTTCAAAACTCTTAAGCATCTTTCATTAGACCCTACCTGCCTAGTAAAGACTCACATCTTTCAAACTCCAAACCTCCAGTTTTTAACACCGACTGTCTGTTATAAATTTGTAGTATCGAAGACTGACATAACCCTGATGACACAACTACGACATCAGGGTTATTTTCTCCTCTGGAGCCAGAAAAGACATTATAAAACTGATTTCAAAGGATGAGTAGGACTCACCATGACAAGTAAACTGATCTTGAACTGTAAATTTGGTGGATGAACCACTGAATATTTGGTCAAATGTAAATATATTGAAAATTCGAACAAAAGGCCATATTAGGCACTTGCATTTAAAATATATTCATTCATTAATTCATTCAAATTTATAAGGTGAGTTAGAATTGAATCAGAGGGAATTAGTGTGAAAAAGAGAAGTTGAGTTAAAGTTCCTAACTCTCTTTTGCTTTGACATACTGTCTATACAAAAAAATGTGAGCGTAGACAGATAATAAAACAAATATCAAAACATACAGTGTTATAAATGAAAAATAAAATGAACAATAAAAAAATAGAATAAAAACTAAAATCTAAAGTAGAAATAATTAAATATCAAAATGAGACTCAAAGAATGTGTGTAACATGCATTGGTCGTGTCATGTCAGTTGATGCCTGTGGGGCGACAGAAGAGCTAGTCAGGGTACAGTAACCAGGATTTGCTGATCTGGGGAACAAATGTGATAAAATTATTGCTTTTCTAGAGGGATTTACATCCTCCATTATTCTAACCAACATGAATTCAAACTGACCACAGTTGTTGTTCTTTATGGAAGAAGCAACTTTACATAACCAGAGTGTAAGTTGTTCAGGGTGGAGTATTACTCCAGGTTGAGAGTTTAACACATGTGACAAAAAAAGAAAAGAAAGTGATGGTACATCATTAAAAGTACAGTGCATGCAGATGGAAAAGGGATAAATGTGAGTGGATTATTGTACTAGTATTGTACCACTGCCACATGATACAGTACATCGCTGGGTGCTGTTCTCTGCTGCACTTTCTTGAATTTAAGGCCATTTCTTCATTGTTTCTCTACCATTAACCCCCAAACGCAGAGAAAATAGTACTGGATAATTTAAAAAAGCACACATAAGAAGACTGAAGACATTAAAAGTGCTGGTACTATGCCCGCAAGACGACACGAACAGCAACACAAAGAGAAAAATTAAAAGCTGTGTAAGGAACCAAGAAGAAGATTAGAATTTTTTAGAGCACTTACTGCACATGGGATAGATAAAAACTCAAACCTGTTGTACCTAATACTGTTTTGTAGTGTCAGCTAAGGTTGTTGGAAAATGATATAATACTGTAACATTTCTGAAGGGCAGTTAGACATTCACACTGTCCAAATAGTCTTTTGGACTGTATCACAATGAGTTTGTCCCAAATCCAAATCATTTTGACAAAAAAATTTCCGGCTGCCAAAATTATTTTTTTCTGATTTTTTAAAAATCATTATTTTACATTTTCAGGCACGTAAAAAGTATCCAAATGATGCTGTTTAAATCTGTGTTTGGACTGGCCACCACACATAGGCAGACTCAACCTGTGACAAGGCGTCATAAGTAAACAAAGCTTCATGTTACGGGTCACAAGCCAAAAAGGCTTGTAATATCATTGTATGGTGGAGTATTAAGATTTTCTTCATTGGAAGGAAGGGGGCCAAACTATGCAAAAGAGCCACAGGCCAAAAGGACACTGAATAATGTAGACAGGGCTGCTTGTCTATACACTGTAAAGCACCCTGAATTGATCCCACATTAGTACTGTACTGGATACAGGTGGTTATAGCTATCTTTTGTGTCTCCCTCCTTGCAGTCATAGTGCATCTCACCTGCATTGATACCTTATCTTTTGACATTTCCAGCAGCATGTCTGCCTGCCACATTACACTTGATCATGACGATACTGTCATGATCAAGTGTGATGATCTTATCTGGGCCACCTTGGTTAATGGAGAGGTACCAGAAAGGCAAGAAAGACTGCAGATGCTGTAAAAACCTTAGTATAGACCCCAAGCCTTTGAGACACATTGGCTCTTAGGAGACCTTAAAGGATTATTGGAAAGTCATCTGGTGGAGCAACAGGGGAGGACACACAAAAACCTTGCATTAACATCCAGGACCACTGAGGACACCAAGGTCATGTCCTCAGTATGTTGAGGGATGTGGGGTTTAGTAACCTTTTACTGTAAGTAAAAAGAGCCTTGATGTAGTCTACGCAAGCAGAGAAGTTGTTTTATAGTCACAATTTCCATACACCCTCTAATCATACACACCATTCAGCCACAATATTAAAACCAATACCAATTTAACCAGCAAGTAACCAATTTAACCAGTTTTCATAATTTTGCCTCTATACATCTCCACAGTGGATTTGAAATTAAGCCATCTAGATGTCATTGAAGTGTAGACTTTCAGCTTTAATTCAAGGGTTTTACCAAAAATATCACATTAACTGTTTAGGAATTACAGCAATTTTTATGCATAGTCCCTCATTTTCAGGGGCTCTAAAGAATTTGGACAATTTTCTTAACACAATTATAAATATAGGGATTACTTTTAATATTTGGTTAAAAATCCTTTGCAGTGAATAACTGCCTGAAGTCTGGAACCCATAGATAACCAAATGCTCAGTTTCCTCCCTTAAGATGCTTGGTCAGGCATTTACTGCGGACACCTTCAGCTGCTGCTTGTTTGTGGGTCTTTCTGACTTCATCAATAAACACCAGTGACCCAATTCCATTAGCAGCCATACATGCCCATGCCATAATACTGCCTCCACCGTCCCTTTCCTTCTCCAGACTCTACTATTCTCATCATTCTGGTACAAGTTAATCTTCGTTTTGTCTGTACAAAGAATCCTGTTACAGAACTGGGCAGGTGTTCTTAGATGTTTTCTGGTAAAGTCTTATCTGGCCTTTCTGTTCTTGAGTGTTACTACTGGTTTTACACCTTGTGGTAAACCTTCTGTATTTAGTTTCAGGAAGACATCTCTTAATTGTAGACTTTGACAATGATTTGCCTACTTCCTCAAGAGTGTCCTTGACCTAGCTAGATATTGTGAAGGGTTTTTCCTCACCAAGGAAAAATTTCTGTGATCATGACCAGCTAACAAATGCAAATTCAACAGGGTCCAGGATGTCCAGTGCCTCCACAACAATGAAGCTAGTGTGCTTAGCCCAGCTGTCATCATCATCGTCATCATCATCCTGGAGAGCCGTAAAGGAAATTCAAACAACAGATTCCTCTGTCTAGGTGGCCCATGACACAATTTGAGGTCAGAATTGCCAAGTTCTTATCCATACTTGATGTGGTTTCAGGATTCTTGACCATCCCAGTTCACCCTGCTAACCAACACAAGTTAGCCTTCACCTTCACAAGCAAACAACACACCTTCAGTAGGTGCCCCTATGGTTATGCCAACTCTCTAGTTCAACATATTCCTGAACAAGGCATGCCCCTAAGATAGAGCAAGAGGCAACCTCATGTATGTTGACGAAATCCTAATGAGGAGATAGATCATGTCCTGGTCCACCTGACAGCAGCCAGAACCAAGACCGACCTTCACAAAGGGCAATGGTGTAAGACCAAAGTCAAGTATGTATGTCTCGGAACCGTGCAGTTTCCTTGGAATGTACAACTACTGGTGACAGACTATCAAAAACTACTCAGACATTGCCCGTCCAGACTATTCCCGAGATATGACCAAGATAGGCGAGTGGTTGCCTATACCAGAAAAACTCTCCTTCCCCCAGAGTGCAAATATTCCTGTGAGTATGAAGCACTTCTATGTACCATTTGGGCCATCAAACAATTTTCAATTACAATGGCAGCCAGAAAATCATTATTGAAACATGCCATCAACCACTGTTGTATCTCAGTCAACGCATCCGAGATGGAGTGGTCACCAACTCATTCATAGCCACATGGCTGCAATGTTGACGATGAACTCTCCACAACTGTTAGTGATCCAACTCCGCCTCCAGTATCAGAAAATCACCACTATTTTAATGAAAACATTTGCCAAGGCGTGATCACTGCCTATGTGGATAGACAATATATAACCATCAAGCATCCTAATTTCAGGTGCTGGTATCATTTTGCTCAACAAACACCCATGTCCACGGCAACAACTTTGTATCATCAAAGTATGTGGGGAAAGCGGCAATCCTCACTGCTCAAACACAGCTGTCAAACACAGCGTTAGGGACTTGTTCTTGCACAAATTCAACACATGCTGCACCTCCAGGACAACATGGTGCTCTATGCCCCTGATGACTGCACATTGCCACAGCTTGCAGTCCCCTCAGAGCCAAAGGGGGGTGTTGCTAATGTATGCCTACAGCAAACCATGTGCTGGCCACCACGTACAAAGCCCTCAGCCAGGTAGCATACTGACTAGGTATGCGGCAGGATGTGACAGAATATCTCAAGGGCCACCTGGTCTGCTGTCATTCCAACTAGCAAAACCACAGGGCCCCTCTACAATAGAAAGGGATCAACTTCCTATGGCCGGACCTGCAAATTGACTGGGTGGATCCCTACCTTGATCATCAAGTGGAAACAAGTACTTCCTCACTGTGGTGTGTGAATTCACCAAATGGGTAGAAAGCCTGCCTGCACCAAATGACACAGCTCAAACCACAGCATACTGACTCATTAACGATGTCTTCTCCAGGTTTGAACCCACCAGAATCTACAGAAGAGTGCAGAAGGAAGAACTTGAGCCTAGCCAGGAACAACACAGGCATAACCTCCATCTGCTCTGACCCAGAGTACCTTAATGCATCAAGAACATGACTTTCAACACCTGTAACTGCACAGTTCTCATATACCTCTGTCCACTGTGCCAAACTTGCCTCATTAGATAGGTGGTGGCATTGGCAAGCCCCTGCCCCTTTTTGTTATTTTGTTTTATTATTTTAGTTCGTTATTTTCTGAGGACCTGGGGTGGCTTGCATGAGCCCTGGGAATCACTGAAGACAGACATGAAAAGACAGATAGAGAACACTTCATCAGTTAGTATAGGCCTCAGACAAGTTCTGGTTTTGTCTCAAAGAATGATACCATATATTCAGGTTGAAAACAAAATGCTAAAGATTTAATACCAATTCCAAGGTATACCCTAATAAAGGTCCACCCAATAGAAGGCTTGACAGGCTCAGGTGGCATGAATGAAACTGGGCTACCCCACCAAGTGGAGTCTACCTAGCAATAACCCATCTAATCGGTTCCTTTGTTTGTACCGTGTGTGCAATTGATGCGTTAGGCTAATGTTTCATAATCATCACCCACTACATAACTATAATGCAAATCACCCACACACTTTCATCCCCTTCTCTTGATAACACCACCCTGGGTTAGCCGATTGGAAGTGCTATGCTTTGGTTGTGTGCCTCTGAGTTCTGCATTATGTTCCAGTGTTTTCCAACGATGACTGAAGAAGAGAATTGCGTGGGAATGCAGGGTACCTTTGAGCACAACACAAGACACAGATGTTTTTAGGTGTAATGCATTACAAGCTATCCACAAAGGACGCACCCTCCCTTAAGGACTGTTTCCTTTACCACAACCTCCTGGAGGAAGCAGAAGATAAGACCAGATTCACAAGTGCCTGCCAATGACCCTTGAAGACCATTCTTGAGACTACACAGACCCCTCTAGCAGCTATAAGAACGGAGGGGACGTGGGATCCAAATATATCACTGATGTGGTATGTCAAAGTTAAATTAAAGTTCAGAACTACTGTATATCTGCGCATTATAGTATTTAGACCCAAAATGTGACTGTCATTGAGGGTGTCATCTCATATAGCGTTAGCCCTATTATGAGACACTTCGTTGAGGTACTTGCGGCTAGATAGCATGTCACCAGCTGCATTGAGCTAAATAGTTATTGTAACTTCTGAGGCTGATTAAAGCTTGCTGTGCCCCTTGGTTGACCTCTACAACTTTCCTTCAGCCTCCATATAGAAGAATGGATTGTCCCTCAAGATAGGATTTAAAAGAAAAGGGAACCCAACTTCACTTTTGGGTAAACAGACCTGAGGCTGGAACTATCACACTAAAGTGTGGGTCTGAACACATAATTTTACAAACACTTAATAGACACTTTCCCCAGACATTTCGAAGGCCCCCTCTTTCTGTATGTTTCTCTCCTCTATTGAACTATTTGTTCAACCAATACACTCTGAATCCACTTCTTGGAAATTATTTTCAACTTTTTTAACAAATGGCAGGCTTTTGACAGACTCTGTGGCAGTCATCTTTTGATTCAGTTAGGCTCACATTTCCTTCCATTCTAGCCCCCGTAAAGTTAAACCTGAATATCATAAATGTATGCATTTGAGTGGGTGAATATGTCCAGCATTGAAATGGTCAAAACACATGTTTACATAGTGTATGTTTGGATTCAAAACAACTTTTGAAAAGTCATTGAACTCATGTTTCATTCAATACTCTTTAAGGGTTTAATAATTACAGACCGGTGACAAATTAAAGAAAAAACCTGAAAAAAGAAAGGAGAAACAGGATGAAAATGCCCCCATCCATAGGGCACAAGGGGTCACTGAATGGTTTGATCAATGAAAGGGTGCATTGAAGCTGTTCTAGCAGCTCAGGGTGGCCCAACACCTTACTAAGACACTTTCTGGTGTTTTTTCCTTTAATTTGTCACTTGTCTGCATATTGTATCACATACTGGATATCATGATCATTAGGCCCCAAGTGGTACTGTTACATCTTTATATTGGGCATATGTCTGCAATCTTAATGTCTCATGGTCCATTCAGCTGTCCTGAACCTCTACTTAGGTCCAAATGACGATGGTGTTGATTTGCTCTGCTTGCAAGCAGCCAGTAGCAGCATAACATAACCACCCGGGGTAATTGTCCAGTAACAAACCTTTCTCAGAGCCACAGCCTTTGCTCAGGCCAGTTTTAAATCATACATGCCTGTCTCCAGGCTCCAAGAACAGCAACACGCAGACACAGGCTGCCTGCTTTTTCAACACAGGCACAACTTTCTGATGCAGTATCCTCAAGGTCTTGTTGAAATTTCTTAAATTATTTGTCTGTTGGCTGTTGCAGCAAAAGCTCTAAAACCTACAGAAGATATCAGAACTACTACCAGTTTTGGCTCAATGTCATCAAACCTGAGGTCAGCAAAGAAAGTGGCACATACTGAGTCAGGAGACTTAATGATCTGTTTCAAGATATCTGGGCAGGACAGTGAACTCTTGCCAATTTGACCAGACCTGCTTTTTAGCTGTGGGCAAGTGAGGTATTACATCAACAGCCAATCACAAAAGTGTACCACAGATGTTTCTTAATTTCTAAACTAAAGCATGGATATTTTGTGAACTTAATTTTGTCGGGTTTTTTTTAACATTAAAATCACTTTTGTCACTTGTATCTCTCTATACTGTCCACAATTTTACAGAATAATTCCTGTTGGGATTTGATTCAGGTACTGATTGGAAAATAAACCAAGCACAAATTATTTATTACATACATATTAGTTACATTAGTTTGTCCCCTAATAATAGTGCATCTTAGCTTGGTTACCATTTGCCACTAGATTCCCAGTTAACAGTTTCAAAGCAGACATTCAAGACAGAAAAGACGATTGCCTTACCTAGTATTAAAGCTATTTTTTTCTACAAAACACTGGGGGACTGTCAATTTTAACTGCTTTCTCTGAATGAGTGGAATAAAAGAAGTACATTTTGTCAGTCATGAAATGTCTTTCGAGATAGTCAAACAAATGTCTTTAAAAAAAGACATTCACTGGCTTTTAAGGGAAGGTCATTCTCTGAGGCATCAGAACTGACTACCAGTGATGTAAATGTCCTTTCAATAAAGCTAATTCAACTGATTTTTGCATAAAACAAAGCAGTTCACTTTTTTAAGTTTTTGATTGCTATTTAGCTTTACCTTTATTTTCTTTATCATACTGTGGTTCTGCCATTCTAATGTAGGAAACAAATGGTTAAAAAGTACCAATTACTGCCACTTGTAGGTTGAATTCTAAACTTTTACTGTATTTGTAGTTTTATTATATTTAGATTTTTTTATTTCTAACCTAACCTAACCTAACCTTATCTATTTATCCAGGGCTGTAGTGGTAAAATAAAGGGTCGGTAAACCATACATTACCTTAGTCTGTCATGGGCCCATGAGGGCCATGATGATGATGAAATTGACCTGTATATGTCTCAAAAAACAACCTATATTACATTTATATATACCAATGTTTTGAATATATCAGAATAACAACTGACTGATCTGAAATGTATTTGTTTAAACTTCACAATACTGTAAGTGAACAGTTTGACTTATAGATGGAAAATTCGTATTTGGTGTTTCTCAACTGATCGGAACTGAAAGTATCTGACCATTTTACTGCTGTGTCTGTGAAGGTTATTGTGCCTTTGGGACCCAGATGCAGACACAGACACAGCAGGTGTAGGTGTAAAAGGTGAATTTATTAAGAAAACGGTTTGATGGAGGAATGAGAGGGGCACTGATAATGGCAGGAGACAGGCAGCGGAATCCAGCTGGAGGTAATGGCAGCTGAAGAGTGGAATGGCTGGAGGTTGTCTGCAGGATGCGTGAGTGGCAATGGCAGGGCAATAGAGCTGGCACTGTAGTCCTAGGAGACAAGCAGGTTAGCGAGAGGCACAAAGAGTAACAAAAGAAAAGCAACTTTAGCAAAGTTGTCGCTGAGAGTATAATTACCACAAAGCAAGCTGAACAATCTGGCGAAGAATTGAAGGACAGCTGCCGTACTTGTACTGAGGTTAGAAAATAATAAATTAATATAGTTGTTAGTGTTAGTCCCTGTATTAAAAGATCTGTCAGTTATTTTATAGCAGGTTCTGATCTTGTGTTTTGAATGTGGTTGGATTAAATAAAAGAAAAGCCGTTTTTCTGCCCTCTCAGAGTTTGTAGCCTATATTTCTCTCTATCACCTGACTCCTGGGTTGGTTCTAAATCAGTCATTTTTTTCTTTAAATCTTGAATCCTTTGCACCTTCTTTACCTTGTACATGTGTCAGTCCCCACTGTTTTTTTTATTTTTTATTTTTTATTCATTTCTATCATAGTTGTACTAATTAACTGTGAAAACCCCACACTATCTGCCTCTGGCTGCAGATTTGTGGTGCCGTGTGTTCACATTGTGCCATTCTGCAGCATCCAGACAACAAAATACAATGATAATAACAATGATTGATAACAAAATTAAAACACATCTTGGTACATTTTCACAGACCATAAGTGATTTAAATCAGAATCTGAGACAATGATATCACTTTTTCACAATCCTTTGTAGATTTTCGAGACACTGAAAGATGAATTGTGGCTGCAATTTTCCTGTGATATGTCACATATCAAATTACACTCACCATGGACTGACTTGTAATGCGCCTCTCTTGGAGTAGGGGCTGCTTGGATTTTTAGAAACACCAGAAAAGAAGAGATAAGGAAGTCTTTTTAAAGTGTCTTCCTGAGGCTGAGAAACTCATTGCTGATCTTTAATTTATCTGCTACCTGGCTTTGTTTCTGGTTAATGCTTTTGTCCCAAGCCCGCTGAAATGAGAAGGTAATTACTACTATTTAATGGAAGAGCATTCATTTTCATATTATTCAGTGACTCACTCGGACATGGACAGATTGATAAACACTTCTCAGATTATATGGGGGGCACTCAGAGAGACAGACAGATTGATAACTGCTGCACATCATCCTGAAAGCATGACAGAAAGGCAAGAAAGCAAGAAAGACAAGGATGAAGAGAGACATCAAGAATGAAAGAAAGAGGAAGGACAGAAATGGATAGATGAGGAATGCTAAGAATGTACATAGCTACAAGGACAAATGGAGAAATGAAAGACAGGGGACAGAAACCAGCAGACAATAAGGTCAAACTAACAACTCCAGCCATCCATTCATTTTCTGCCACTCATCCGAGAAATACAGCGATCACATTACAAAATAATCTACCAGGAATGTGCACTTGCACATATTTGATTTGCCACTGCAGCGCCTTGCTGTCCAACAAAAGTTGAAAGGTTCAATTTTCATCATTTTGCTCTTTGTTGGCACCCTCCCTCTGTTGACTGACTGGAAGCTGTGCTTTTTTATGCAGGACTGAAGTCAGTCTTAACCAGACCTTAAACACAAAGTAAGGTAAGATAAAATAGCCCAGATGTCTTTCTCCCCAGCCACATCATTCAGATCCTCCTCAGGGTTCCTGTAACATTCCCAGGACAGATGGGATATGTAATATCTCCACCATATTCTGGGTCTACCACAAGGTATCCTCCCAGTTGGACATAGCTGGAATACAATAAGGCATCATGGGGCTTCCTAATCAGCTGCCCAAACCACTTCAAGTAACTCCTTTCAATGTGAAGGTGCAGTGTTACCACTCCTTCTACTACTAATAGTCCCTTCTAGATGTCTGAGCGATGTTTGACCCACAGCTTTTGACCATAGAATTCATTAATGAATGAAAGAGAACTCATCTCATTGTTTGCCATGAGAATCTGGTACAGCACAACCATCACTGCCAATGTTGCACTAATCCATCATTCAGTCTCCATTTTACAAGTCCTGAAGATAGTTAAACTCTTAAAGTCAAGGCAAGGATTTATGACTTTAATGATCACCTAATCTGACACACTGACCATCTTGAAAAGCAAACATTCTCCAATTACTACAAGCTTGGGGTGGGCAAGGTGGGAAAAAGAGGTCTTGACAGATTCTCTCTGTAGCTAGTAACTGACTGGGGACCTCAAGTCAAGTCCAAATTATATTCAGTCTAATCAGGTCCCTGTTCTGTGGCTGCAGGTCTGTGTGTCAATTTGTTCGATAGCTGCTGACAGTGTTGGTGTTTACTCCATTATTAGATCAACCCTATTTTGGACTGGGACTTGATATCCTCAGACCTGTTTCCGACAAATTCTGTCTTTGGTTTATTTACAGTGAGTCTCATTTTTTTAAATATGTATGTATGTCAAGTTCGGGTACGTGTCAAATCATGTCCTTTGGATTTCAGACGATCCAACACAAGAAGAAACATACATTTTTAAATATTTAACTTAGCATCTGCGACAGTGGCCAAAAATTGTTGACAGCCATGCTATATAGTTCAGATGAAGGCCAGATAATGCACAATTCATGTATGAAACCAAACAAGTGAGATAGCTTACCATTTTAAAACCATCAATAATTTCCATATTTTTGTTTTAACGTCTTCCAATGAATTCTAGTTTGTTTCTGTGCTCTCACTCTCACCAAAAATCAGGTGTTTTGGGTGAATCTTGGAGTAGACCATCATTTTTGGTGGCAGCCCAACTAGACATGACCTCACTTGGGCACCTCAAGAATCTACCAAAATAAGCTTTACAAAGAGTTCAAACTTATGAAGAAGAGAACAATTATTAATATGCCAACTTGGTTGTGACTTAGCAGGTACATTCAAATCCATGGTAAAGATAATAGATGACTCTTAATTTATACAATGCTCAAATGTACAATTTTCACTGTCAGAGATAACCGAAAGAGGGACAAAGAGATGAACCATAAAGATGGAACAGATGGAAAGAACATGACTGTGAAAAGACAGAATGAGAGACAAACACAAGGAAACAGGAGCAAATGATGTCATGCCAGCTTCTGTCAAATGCTTTCAATTGCCAGTTGGAAAAGAAAGCCTGACAGACAACAGATACGGAGAAAAATGAAAAGAGGAAAGAAAGCACTGGCAGAGGAGGACAGAGAAAGAGAGAGATAAGTAAAACAACTACAATAATGTCTAACAATAGACTGGGGTGACAAGCCAGGGCCAGAGTGACTCACTTGTCTTTTGGTATTTTAAAGCAATAAAGCAATGTCAATCATCACTTTGCTGGAGTTTGGGGCACCCTGATTCGGCTAAAAATTGAATAAACAATATATATCACAGAAACTTTAAGTGTAAGGTTATGGTCCTGCTGCTCTTGTTAAGTGTCTGGTATACAGGTTACACTCTATGATGTGTACTGTGATGCCTGCTTTTTGTAGGTTTTAGATGACTCATCACAACTAATTTAAGAGTAAAAGATGCATAACAAGGTATCTTTATCCATATAGGGTATATGGGTTATCACTACATAAAGGGTTTTGGAGCTGCAAAGTGTATGTATAGACATTTTGTATTATTTCCAAGAGGAGTGAGAGTATATACTTGAATACTTCTGTAAGTGAGAGATATCAGTTTTTGATTTTTAATAAATTAAAAAAAAAAATTCTAAAAAAACATTATGGGTTGTTGAGTGTAGATTTAAAAAATGACAATTTTAACTATTTAAAATTGAATTAAACATTAAAGTGGGCAAAAAGTGAAGGCGTTTGAATACTTTCTGATGCTATTGATTGACCCTGCATCTATCATATTATACATTCTTTTAAAAAATCTTCACAGTTTATTCATTGGTACACAGATATGTAGTATATATCACATCTCACCGTCCAGTCCAGTTATTCTGCAAGAACATAAAATAGACAAAGTTTTATTATTATTATATTATTTGTGTGAAATCTTTAAATCTTTGGGATGTGAAATTAACAACAATCTAAAACACGTTTGTATAATGTATACATATATAAAAGGATAAAAAATTTTCGTAGCTGTCCGCTGTTATTGTTTCCTTGCTAAATCTGGCTCCAGTATCACGAAGATGTTGAAGGCTAGAAGAAAGCATGCAGACCAAGACCTTTTCAATTCACTTTATTTTTGTGTAAATGTCCCCACAGCTGAAAACCATGTCACCTGCTTTCTGAACAAGGGCCAGTACAAAGCAAGATTTGCTTCAAACTGAAGCTCATGGATGGATCGATACCAACTGTCTGTGACCTAACTTCAAACTTGGAATCTATAAGTTTTGCCATGTTTTATGGTGTTTTACTGTTTATTTTGTAGGTTAGCCTTTGGAACAAGGTGTTGGAATTTGGTGTGTCTACTGTGGCTAGCGTCACAGGCTGGAGCAATGTTCGACTAATATTGTAATATTGAAGGACAGTCAAGAGAAACTGTGAACATATCGTCTCATTTGAAGTCAACTAAATAACAAGAGTAGTACTGGATGCCGGTAAGTTTTTTTCATGTTGCTTATGGTGAAAATTAGCAAACAAATTATACTATATTCACTACAGTATTGTGAGAGGATATCAAACAGATCATCTGCAGCTTTAACATTTTAAAGGATAAATATGGCAATAATTGTCTGAAAATTAAAAACTTCTCAAGTGAAAATATCAAAGTTAATCTGTGAAACATGGATACTGTACAGTTTTCACAGTAAATGCTGATGCTTTTTTAAAATACCATTTACTGAGCAGTTTTTCAACCACATAAGCAAGTTACTATCAGTAATCAGTACAATATCAGTAATTCCTTCAGTTATGTTCACACGGTAACTTACAGGATAAAGTCTATTCCAGGCAGGTTGCTACAGTTATTTATTTCGAATGTTTATTAGTTTTCTTTTTCTTATCAGAAATAATTGCCTGACTAATGTTTAACATCGTCGGTTTTTTCATATAGTACTTTCCAGCGTTACACACTGGTAATTACTGTTAGTGTTTACATTACATATGGTGCTTCATGCACATGCTAACACGTTGCCTTTGTAGCTCCTTGAAAAGAATATTTTTTACTTCACTGGCTCTGTCGGTCGTTTCTCACAAATGTACCTGTAAAGACAAACCTTAAACAGAGTGTATGTTAATGGTTTAGAGATTTTTGCCTAAATACTGAACTAAAATTATGTTAACGTTAACAGTATGTACCTGAGGAAAAACTTCACGGAGAATCCATCTTGATTGCCGATGTTCATTCTCCCTGATTTTGGATCAGATTTGTTCTCCAACATATGCGATGATGAAGTTTTTGGTTTAGAAGCGGTTATTGTGGTGATATTCATGGTAGAAGTACAGCTAAACTTGCTTCAAAACACTGAGAGGCTCTGCCGTAGCGTAGCGCTGCCGTGGTGTTGCCGGCTGCTCAGGCCTGTGGGAGCTGACCAATAAGAGCAGACTGGGCTTTTAGGGAGGGGGGGCCTCACATGGTAAAACATTACTTTTGCTGCTGAGTAATTAGTAAAGTTATGTAATTACTTTTTCAATGAGTAACGTGTAAGGAGTAATTGATTACAGTTTTCATGTAATTTCTCCCTGATTTTGGATCAGATTCGTGCTCCAACACTGGCTGGGACGAATAGAAACTCCTACAGCCTGTGGTTATTCAGATGACTAACCACAGCTCATTTTATAGTAGTATTTTAATTCAGATGCCTGTGTGCAGCATGTGTAAATAAACATTTTTTTTTAATTGCTTAAACTCCTACAGCCCACATTGAAAAATTGTGGTGCAGTCTGGCAGGACCACTGCAGCAGTGTGGAAAGTCTTGTTAATAAGTCAGGACATGGCTTGTTGGATGGAGATTGCTTTAGGTTGGAATGGCAGGCCACCAGACTGCTGCTGCACAAATAATTAGCTTCCCATTAATTTGCTTTGTCTTGTTGTTGCCAGTAGTGTGTGTGTGGATTGGGGGGAAGATTTATTATGTGTAATGTGAGTATGGACTTGTTTTGAGGCTGTATTTTTGTGTGTATGTAGCTGTGTGAGTTTGTCAGTGTGTATGTGTCTGTTTGAGTTTGTCAGTGTGATATGTGCTTGTTCTTGCATTCAAATTGTGTGTGTGTGTGTGTGTGTGTGTGTGTGTGTGTGTGTGTGTGCCCGCACACATGCGCATGTCCAGAGGTTTTATATATGCCTCTGTTTCACTTTTCTTTAATTCCAGGCTACAGAGAGGCAAGATAAGGAAGCCATTACCCTGACAGTGAGAATATAACTGGTATTTTTATACCGAGAGAAAACAGATTTATTTTTATGGCATTTCTGCTTCAGTGGAGGACTTGAGATGGCATGGTTAGAGGCAAAACTCTTTTTCCTTTCCTTCCATGCCTCCTACCCTCTCCTTCATAAATGTAAATGTAACTCTATACACACACCTCACTAAGAATGATTTTGGACATTTCCATGCAACTGAATGATGACAAAACCAAATATTGTTAATGGTGCTTAGCTGTTGTGGAAGGAAAAACATATGTTTTTATTTAGCTTCTCTGTCACTAAGAAAAAGCATTAGTTGTTTGTTGAAATACCTAATACAGCCTATGTTAGTCATGGATGTGTTCAAGTAAGACTATGTAACTTTTGAAAGAAGAAATAAATCATGAATCATGAAAAGTTGAATTCATAAGCAATATAATGCACCATTGTTCAATTCAACATACACACAGCCTTATTTGATATAACCAGTGGCTTATGTTGGCTAATGGTATTATTGAAAAGATTGATATCTTGATGTAGGTCCTCATGCAACTGTTACACTACATTATAGTACTTACTATTATTCTATAACTGTCACTCATAGTCACTGTCAAGCAAAAACTACACTCTGTTGTTTCAAGAGAATTGTAACTTCTATTCATTCCAATGCAAGCTGCTAGCTGGGCAAATATGCTGATAAAGTTTTTCAGTCTTCCTGAGGACACCACATTTTTGGCACATATAGCATTCAGTCCTGTAGTTGAGCCAAACTGAATGAAAATGTGTTTATTTTTAAAGAAACTCAAAAAATGTATTCATCATTAAACAGTTGTGCTTTTGTAATGATTGTGTATAGAAACAACACTTTTTGGGCCATGGGGAAACTGCCATTGCCAAACTGTAAATTGCCATTCCGACTGTGGCCACTGCATCAAATTAGGTTTGCAGCCAACTGCTATTCCTTGGGGCTTGACGTTTACATTCACCTGACAAGGTCATCTCGTGGTCATGTGAATAATAGTGGTTGTTGATCAAGAGATAGACATCAGATGTAGAGTCCTCCTAGGAAAGAAGTCAGGATGGTTGGATAGACTGGTTAACAAAGCATAAGTCTACTGTCTGTCTGCTTCTCATTTCCTACCAACAATAAACATTAGTTTATTTCAACCATGACCAAGACCTTTTCCTGACCTTAACCAAGTAGTGTTTGTGCCTAAACCTAACCTTAGCCAAAGAGGTTGCAGACCAGTAAAGAATCATGTGAATCGGTTTTGTAATGGTCAGTCGTAACAGTGTTGGAGGTCACTGAAAAATGAATTCATCCTATTGATAAGGGTCATATGGATTGTTTTGGAAGGCAGTGACAATGTGACAAACCACTCCAGCTCAATATATGCTAATTTCTGTCAGTACACTCCTATTTATTAGCCAGAACATAACATCAATTCACCTGTGCTGATATGGCTAAACGAACCATACCATACGAAGGTAATAATGGGAAATAATGGTTAGACTTCCTATAGAGAAAAAGCAGAGTCAGCCCTGCTAATTTGGTCTGTGTATGTGTCCGAGCCTACACCTGCAATAGCCACCTGCAGTAGGTAAGATTTTTCCTTTGAAATCCTGGTTGAAGTAACTGTAAATGCTTTCTAAATCTTGTGTGAATTTTGTGCTTTGTGTGGTCTATATATCTATCCATCTATCTATCTGTCTATCTATGTATAATGTACATGTGTATGTCTGTGTGTGTTAATGTCTGGTGATAGTTCATGAGCTAGGTTTTTAAATTCATGTGTTCTTTGTATGAGGTTTGACTGGTGTATTTGACATATGTTACTCTGTGTGGCACCCCACTGTTCACTGTCAAAGCGCTACAATTTATTGCCCAGTGAAGTACCATATAGGTCAGAAATCTGGGTGTAATTGTTGATTATGAAATTACGATGACCTCACAAAGTATTCAGACCCTTTCACTTTTCGCACGCTTTATTGTGCTGTAAATTTAATTGTAAATGGATTAAATTGTAATTTTTTGCCCATTTATCTACAGTCAGCAACCCACGCTGATGAAATGACCTGTCTTTAGACATTTTTGCAAATTTATAGAAACCAAAAACTTTAATCTCTCATTAATAAAGGATTCAGATCATAGATTGTCATTATTGCATATAACATTTGTTGATTACCAGTCAGTTAACTATACATATCCAACTATATTAGTATTATCACAGTAGTCAGTATAATTCTGGAGTATTTATACTCTTAATACAGTACTTTGTAGAAGCCCCTTTAGCAGCAGTTACAGCTTCGAGTCTTCTTTGGTAAGTCTACAAGCTCTGCAAACTTAGATTTGGATAGGTTATCCCATTCTTTCTGGCAGATCCTCTAAAGCTCTATCATATTGGATGGGAAATGTCTGTGAACTGCCATCTTCAGGTCTCTCCACAGATGTTCTATGGTGTTTAAGTCTGGGCTTTGACTGGGCCACTCAAGGAAAGTCTGAAACTTGTCCCAAAGCCACTCCAGTGTTGTCTTGGCTGTATGCTTCAGGTCATGGTCGTGCTGAAAGGGGAACTGTCATCCTGACTGTACTTAGCCACAATGTTAAAACCAGTTACCGGTTTTAACGTTTAAAACGTCAATTGATTTGCCAGAGGTGGACTCTAATCAAGTTCTAGACACATCTCAAGGATGATTAAAGCAAAGAGGATGCACCTAACCACAGTTTGGAGAGCCACAGCACAGGGTCTGAATACCTTTGAGAGAGAGGAATGAGAGATATCGGTTTCTGATTTTAAATAAATTTTCAAAAAATTTTTAAAACGTGTTTTCACATTGTCATTATGAGTTATTGAGTGTAGATTTATGGGCAAATATAGCAATTTTAACCAAATCTAAAATTAAACCACAACACAATAAAGTTTGCAAAAAGTGAAGGGTGTGATTACTTTCTGAAGCCATTGTATGTTTCAGCAGCACCACTAACATAAAAAGAACTGCTTTGTAGCATTTAAAGAATATATTCAGTCACAGTTTAATTATTGGATGGTATCCCAGCTCACACAACTAACGTCTATACTTTGAGACACACAGACACACAGTCAGTTTAGACTCCACCTAACCTGAAACCCATACTGATACAAGGAGAACATGCAAACTCCAAACAGAAAGTTGTACCCTAGTTTCAGGATAGATTAGACAATTTAAATTATCTATGAAACCCAACATTCCTTATTCTGAGCCTATAAGACCACTTCGACATCTGAAATTAGCCTTTTGGTTCCAAGAGCAAATGCTCCAAATTTGACACTGTTTAAAGCAGTGTCTGTACATTACATGGCCAAATATATGTGGACAACTGAATCTTGAAGCCACACGTGATAGTTGAACATGTGATTCCAAAACCATGAGCATTCATCTGCTGTTCTAAAAGCCTCCACTCTTCTGGTTTCAGGCTTCCCAGCAGATCTCTGAACCTGGCTGCAGGAATATGCTCTCATTCAGACCTCATAACATTAGTGAGGTTCATCACTGATGTTGGATGATAAGGCCTGGCTAACAGTTGGTGTTCCATTTTATTCCAAAGGTGCTGGATGGGGTTGAGGTCAGAGATCTGTGCAGAAAAGTCAGGTTCTTTAACACCAAATTGGGAAAATAATTTCTTTATGGAGCTGACTTTGTGCATGGGGGCACTGTCATCTTGAAACAGGAAAGGGACAAACACAAACTGTTGAAACAAAGCTGGGACAACATTATTGATTAAAATATAATTGTATGCTCGAACATAAATATTTCCTTTCACAAGAATTAAGGGGAAAAATCAGGAGAAACAGACCCAGACCAAAAGCACACATACAGTATATACTGTATTTGTTTTTTGCTAAGCACACCAGATCTCAATAGAATGAAATGTGCTATATAAATAACATTTTGCTTGCTTCCTTCCATTACATATATAGTATTTATACTGCGAACATCTACCCATACAGTGTTTAGAAGAAAGATAGAGAAGCATTTGCTGCTTCTATTTGTCCTAGAAAACTAGAAAACTACGAACTATAAAATGATACAGTACAAATCTATTTAAGGCTCATATCATCTTCTACCTGTCTTATTACCAGCTGGAATAATGTGTCTGGTATTGTTTTCACTGTGTGAGTCTGTGTGTGTGTATGTGTGTGCGCGCGCGCGTGTGTGTGTGTGTGTGCGTGCATGCATGCGTGTGTGTCATCCTGGCAAAATGTGGAACTGGAGAAACCTACTGTTGCAGAACTAACACAGAGGTGGTTTAGAGGACTTCGGCAGGTGTTTATACGTCTGTCTGTCTGTCTGTATGTGGCAGATTTTGTCACCACGATAGCATCACAACACTGCAAGATGCAGTCACGACAGTTAACAGGTGTGTAGTTGAGATTAAAATGAAGGCTGAATTCGACGATGGGTGTGGTCCAATCCATGACTACTGAGTATCCATGTAATAATATAGTAATGACCACTGAGTACTCATGGGTTGGAATGTCAACATGTTGACGGGCATCATGGCTGGTGTGATCCCATCACAAGATTGTCTCTAAGTTTATCTTCCTTTTCTTCTCATTCTAGTTTCTCTAAAATTCACTCTTTGTCTCTACTCAGTTTTTATTTACTCTCTTTTCTTTGGACTTTATCAGAGGATGTCTCCTGTATTTTCAGATCATTGCAGGTCTGAAGTCTGACCTCCTCGCTATTGGGGATATATGAATTGAAGCTTATTCAGTCGTACTCAGTGTTAGTTACTTCGAAAAAAATGCCTCGGTTGAACACAAAACTTAAACTTCAGCTATCTCCTGAAGCCAGAAATTATTGGTTGAAAATTATTTGTCCTTCATTCTTTGTGTACGCTTTGCATCCATGTGCCGCAAAACTATAGTATTAGGTCATATTCAACCTTGAACTCAACCTTTTAATATTTGCTTTTATAAGTAAAATATTTTTGTTCATAGAATGACATTGGTTTTGCTTTTTATTGACATTTTTAAAGGGACCGGTCTTGAAGCAAGGTTGTTAAAGTTGAATGAATGTTGTTTTTTTTTTGCCACTTAGGAACAGTGTAACAAGCTGAGAACATTACACCGATTAAAGTTGTTATGAGAAACATTTAACAAACAGTTGTCTATTTACACATCTAGCACAGCTGAATTAGCACAATTTCAGTGTCATGTTTCTGTCCACCACAACGCATGTCCAATATTCATTCTCATTTTAGTTTAATTTTCCACCAAATCCCTATATCACTGTAATAAATTCAACATCTCAATCTTCAATGGCACACAAAGAATATAAAATACGTTTAATAACCATGAACCCCTGTAAAAGAGTTTTAAATTGCTGGGCAGATTCTTTTCAGATTAGATCAGAATTTCCTCTCCAAGAATCTTAATTGATGAAATTGTACCTCATGCTCACAACAGTCAGTAATTAAGGCGTCGGTGGTGAAAGCCATCAGTGATCAGATAGTGCTGGCAGAAAATGAACGATTCTACTGGTACTTTTGTGAATTTGATATATATCGGGTCAGAGAAACTGTGTCTGGCCCCAACCACCTAAAATAATTAACTCAGAAATAAACAGAAGAGGAGTTATTCACAAAAGCCAACTTAAAATTAAGACCATCACTGCAAAAGAACATCAAAATAGGAGAATTAAATGTACAATAGATCGCTCTCATCTAAAGCTGTATTAGTAAGCAATCTAATATCAGATCATCATATTGATTTATTCTGTCTTACTGAAACCTGGCTGTGTCATGAAATATGTTAGCCTAAATAAATCCACTCCTTGCAGTCATATTAATAGCCACATTTCTTGGGGCACTGGACATGGAGGTGGAGTTGCAGCCATTTTCAACTCAAGTCTATTAATCAATCCTAAACCTACACTTAATTATAACTCATTTGAAAGCCTTGATTCTTAATCTTTCACACAACCTGGAAAACATTACAGCCTACTCTATTTGTGATAGTGTACCACACTCCTTGCCAGTACTTTCAATTATAGTGGGTGAGTTTAATATTCATGTGGATGTTGATAATGATAGTTTTAGCACTGCGTTTATCCTATTATTAGACTCAGTTGGCTTCTCTCAGTGTAAATAAACCCACTCACTGTTAATGACTGAATAAACCACACCCTTGACCTTGTTGTGGCGTATGGCATCGAAATGGAAATTGAACATTTAATAGTTTTTCCACAGAATCCTCTTTTATCAGACCACTATTTAATAACTTTTGAATTCCTATTGCTGGATTACACACAATTAGGCAAAAATGTCTTTCTAGATTTCTATCTGGTAGTGCTGTAGCTAAATTTAGGGAGCTGATTCCATCAGCACTTAACTCTATGCTACGTTACATATTTAACAGCGGACTCTGCTAACTTTAGTCTCTCCAAAACTGATCATTTGTTGATAGTGCTGCAGGCTCAATGTGAATGACATTTGACTCCATTGTCCCTCTAAACAGAAGATGCAAAATCCAGAACAGAATTTAAAATCCTCACAAAAGTCTCCTCACCTTCAAAGCCCTTAATGGTCAGACACCATCATATCTTAAAGATTTCATAGTACTACTACTACTACTACTACTACTCCATTTCCCCACTAGAACACTGGATTATTTTCTCTCCCGTACTTTTGTGCTTTCTCATCCTTCTCCTCTCTTGTCCTGTTGCTTTCTGCAGGTATTTCTTCCGCCGGAGCTACAAAGTCTGGATCTGTGTCTTATTATTATTATTATTATTATTATTATTATTATACATCCTTATGTGGAATTGTGCTATGTTCTCTTGCTCTCTTTCCCTTTCTCTCCCCCTCTACCCCCCCCCGTTTCCGGTTTCCGGTTGTGAGTGTGAGTGAGGGTGGACATGCGAGTGGCGGGAGTTGTGAATTGTTTTGTGTGTGTTTCTGGATTATCTCTCCATCTTTTCCTCTGTACATGATCAGGTGAGCTTTATTTTTCTAAATTGGTTTATTGATTTGTTTGCTGATTGGTCTTGTCAGGAGGTCTTCAGGAGTGATGGCGTCCTCCGAGACGCCACCTCCGTCTATCCGGCAGGGAGGGCGGATAGTCCTGCCGGATAGCACCTTGACCTTAGTGGAAGTTCTCCTGGCTGCCGGTCAACTGGTGGGATACGATCAGCTGTGTTTTGCCTCCATAATGAACCGAGCGGTGGTTGTGTTCCTGAGGGACGAGCCTCAGGTGCATCGTCTGACCGAGAGCAGTGTGTTTATCAGGGAGAATTTCGTACAGGTCTCCCCGCTGCCATCCATGCGTATCACCGGTGTTCCGCCATTTATCCCCAGCACGTCCAGTCTCTGAGGCGGCAGGTGTTCATGTTCCTGGACTCGCTGACCCAGACGCTGGAGGTGTCTTTCAGGGTGAAACACGGCGATGGGCACTACCTAGTCTACGCCAGCTCAGGCCAGCTCAAATGTTTCGAATGTGGAGACGTTGGTCACAAACGATTTGCGTGTCCGCATAGACAACAACTGGTGGAAGCGGCGGCGGGCAGGTCTGCCCAGGCCGGGGCGCCGGCGGGCGAGTCTTGTGCCCGGGAGGTGGGTGGGCCCGCAGCTGGGACTGAGGGGTTCACGGTCAAACTGTAACAACCAGCTACAGGCTTCTGAGACTGCAGAGAACCTGAGCAGCTCTTAGTCTGCAGGGGCTGAGGCAAAACAACAGTCAGAAGAAAAAGCGGAAGAAGCTGCTTCCACCAGTCTAATAGTCAAAGATGATACTGAAGAAAAATGTGTGTTCAGTAGCCAGGTATCAGGTGCAGGAGGAGACATGGAGTATGACTCTGAGTCAGACGCTGTATCTATTGGTGAGACTCCTAACAGGAACACAAACCTCTACTCTCTAGAGGAAATAAATCAGTTCCTGGATGAAACATTCGGAAAATCTGTTAAAGTGACTGATTATTTCAGAGACACTGACAAATTCATCAGATCTGTTGGCATATTAAAAAAAACTGGTTGGTTTTGACATTTTGGATGAAAAGAAACGCTTCCGTCTAAAAAAACACATCACAACTTTGAGGAAAGAAGCAAAAAGTATAACTGCTAAAAGGACTAGAAGGTTGCTGACATGATCATGTACCACAAGGTGTTTTTTCCTCTTTACTGTTCCCTGCTTGTCTTAGGTCTGATGCTTTTCTCTGTCCCCTCTATGCGGAGCCTCAGAGTAGGGTCTCTGAACATCAATGGTGGGAGAGACAAGCACAAAAGAGCATTAATATCTGAGGTCTCTGCTCAAAAAAAGATTGATGTACTGTTTTTACACGAGACACACACAACTCAGACAGACGAGGCAGATTGGGGTTTATGGTGGGAGGGTTCATATGCCCTTAGCCATGGCACCAACTTCAGTGCAGGAGTAGCCATTTTGTTTAAACCAACCAAAAATACAATGGTTCTGTCTATTACTGAAGTAGTGAAGGGACGGTTGCTGATGGTCAGAGCAGAAATAGAGAAATCTGTGTTCTGCTTTGTCAACGTATATGCCCGGAACCAGGGGGCCAAAAGAGTAGTGTTGTTCAACAAGCTACAAAACGAGCTAATGAAACACCATCAAGATCAAATCATCATTGGTGGGGACTTCAACTGTACTGTCGACTTTACTGTAGACAGGACAAGCGAGGAACCCCACCCGTAGTCATCCCAGAACCTAAACAGCATTATAACACAACTAGATCTGCTTGACGCGTGGAGGGTCACACATCTGCAGTCCAGACAGTACACATGGGTGAGGGTCAGAGACGACACGGTCAGTGCAGCCCGACTGGACAGAAACTATATCTCCCAAAGTCTCAGCTCCAGACTGGTTGAGAGCACAATTAGTCCAGTTGGGTTCACTGAACATCACTTAGTCAGCATAGATTTGTATATTTCACCGGGTAAAAGGGTTAAATCCTACTGGAGTTTTAATAACAAACTCTTGCTAGACAGGACTTTCTGTCACTGCTTTGAGCAATTTTGGCAGCAGTGGAAAATTAAAAAAACTGACTTCAGTTCACTGAAACTATGGTGGGAGATTGGCAAAACACAAATTTGTGTTTTTTGCCAACAGTACACCTGCCATTCCACTGCTATAATCAAGTTAGCAGTGCAAGAACTTGAAGCCAACATTAGGGAAATTGAAGAGGGCTTGCATGGCCGACTTACATGGAGTTCTTCTAGAGTGCTTTAGAATAGGATCTCTCCCAGTCTCCTGTCAGAGGGCTGTGCTCTCCCGGCTATCCAAGAAAGGAGACCTGGCCCAACTTAAAAACTGGAGGCCAGTTGTCCTCCTCTGTACAGACTATAAGGTGCTTTCCAGAGCCTTATCAAACAGACTTAAGGACGTCCTGGAAATAATTGTAAAAATAGACCAGACTTATTGTGTACCAGATAGGACAATCATGGACAACATCTTTCTCATACGAGATGTTATTGATGTTTGTAAATATTATATTGTAAATTGTTGGATATTGTCTTTAGATCAGGAAAAAGCTTTTGACAGGGTGGATCAGTCTTACTTGTTTTCTGCACTTCGGGCTTTCGGTATTGGTGATGGTTTTCTGGCTTGCGTTTGTTTACTGTATAAAGGTGCACAATGTATGGTGAAGATGGGGACGGGGCTGAGCCGGCCAATCCCTGTACAGCGAGGGATAAGACAGGGTTGTCCTATCTCAGGTCAACTACAGAGCTTAGCTATTGAGCCCCTGCTGTGCAGGCTGAGAGGTCGGCTCAGTGGTCTCTCACTGCCGGACCTCGATCGTCCTCCCACTGTTTCTGCTTATGCAGACGACATTTACATCTTAGTTTCCAGTCAAGAGGATGTTCAACATCTGCAGGACACCCTGACTCTTTATGAACAGGCCTCATTTGCATGGTTGAACTGGAAAAAAAGCGAAGCTCTGTTGGTGAGACAGTGGCGGGATCAGGCAGTGCCCAGTCTGCCTGGAGGACTCCAGTGGGGGAAGGAGGGGCTGAAGGTGCTGGGAGTGTTCTTGGACATTGAGGGCTTTCAGAGAAAGAACTGGGAGGGAGCTAGGGAGAAAGTGTGCACTCAGTTGTCTAAATGGAATTGGCTGCTACCCCAGTTGTCATATAGGGGAAGGGTTCTGGTTGCTATAACTTGGTCTCCTCGACTCTCTAGCACAAAGTTATCGCTCTGACGCCACCAAGGGGCCTGGTAGAGGAAATTCAGAAAGCCATCCTGGACTTCTTCTGGTCTGGTTACCACTGGGTCAGAGCAGCAGCCTTACATCTGCTTGTGGCTGAAGGGGAGCAGGGATTGATCAACATCCAGTCCCAAATGACCTAATTTAGACTCCAGACCGCGCAAAGGCTGCTGTACAACTGTGGCTCAAGCTGGTTTGACACAGCTCATCTGCTGCTGAGGGGAGAGCCGGTCGACTGGGCTACGACAAACAGCTTTTCCTCCTCCAACTGGAAACGGTGGACCTAACTGGACTGACACCTTTTTACAGCTCTGTCCTGCAGGCGTGGCAGATCTTTAAGATCACACGTCATACTAATGAAACTCCAGGCAAGTAGTTGTTTGAAGAACCGTTGTTTTTCAACAACTTTATACAGACCCAGACGTTGCAGTCTGCCAGCTTGCGAGCCGGTCTCAGAGAGGCCGGCTGCACCAAACTAGGACATCTGATGAAGGTGACGGCAACATCGGTGGAAGACCTGGGAAGGAGGAGCAACATCACCTCTACCGGGCTGATTTACAGAGTGGTGAAGGAGGTCTGTGCTGCCCTGCCACAAAACCTGAGAGCATTCGCAGAAAACAGAGACCTGTGCAAACAATGGAGTGAAGGCTACTGTACAGCTTCCCCTCTCTGTCCGTCACCCCAGCTGTGGGAGAGTGGCAGGAAGGAGGACAGCTGCTGACATTCACAACCCCACACCCGGACCAGTTCCAGACTGTAGGAAAAAAAGGAAGGTTCTGAACCTGCGCTCTTTGGCGTGGATGAGGGAGTCGAGGGGGACTGAGTTTTTTGGTCCAGGCACTCCCCGGAAAGGCAGCTGGCGGGCCCTGTACAAGCTGCCCATTGAAAAGCAGACAGCAGACCTCCAGTGGAGGGTTGTACACGGGGCGATAGCTACGAACAGATACAGAGCGCACCTGGATCCTGAGCTGGGGGAGGAGTGTGTCTTCTGTTCTCAGGCGGAGACCCTGGAGCATTTGTTTGTTCAGTGTCCTCGGCTGGTGACGCTGTTCGAGCTTTTAAAAAGGTGGTTTCAGGGTATCGGGGAGAAAATTTCTTTTGATTTGTTCATTTTTGGCCCCAGGTACAGTACTAAAAAGAAGCTGGCACATACACTGGTGAACTTTTTATCTGGTTCTGCTAAGCTGGCCATCTGGCTGACGCGCAGGAACCGGGTCCAGAACACTGGCAACGTGGAACCTGTGCCGGTTCTGCAGGGACTGTTGAAGGCCCGGCTGAGAGTGGAACACGCTTATTATATAATGATGGACAATGTGCAAGACTTCAGGCACATTTGGGCTGTCGGAGGGGTTTTATGTTCTGTCGGGGGGGAGGGAGAGCTGATTGTTAATTTCTGAGAGAAAATTTCTTTTGGGCGACAGTTCTTTGCTTCATTGTGTTTGTTTTGCTATTTTTCTTTCTGGTCTTTGGGTGATGATGTAGGTTTAATAAATGTTTTTTTTAAAAATCAAATAAAATCTCTCTCTCTCTCTCTCTCTCTCTCTCTCTCTCTCTCTCTCTCTCTCTCTCTCTCTCTCTCTCTATAAGCCCAGGTAGAGGCAGAAGGCCGCCCACCCTAAGCCGGGTTCTGTTCAAGGTTTCTACCTGTTAAAAGGGAGTTTTTCCTCTGTCCTTCCTCTCTCCACTGCCGCCAAGTGAAATAGAGTACCAGTAGAGGAATCAGAAGGTCATCCTCATCAGGCTTGGTTGAGTATTCACACTATGGGGTAATGTAAAGGGGATTTCTCTGTGTTTTCGCAGAGGCCACAGGCTGAACATTTTTCTGTTTCTTGCTCAGCACAGGATATTCTGCTACAGCATGTTATGATGACAGGCACAGAGAGAGCCAGTAAAGAGACTGACAGGGCTGGTAAAAACTTTATGGATATTTTGACAGTTCACCAGCCCACTGATGTTGTGGAGCACTGGGATTTGTCCCAGTATGCCCGGGGGCGGAAAGGACCTTTTAAAGCCTGGTCAGGTGCTACTGATTGGTCAGGAGCAGCTGATTCTAGGGTGTTCTGGTTCCAAGTACACTTATGAACCACCCTATGCTCAAACTAGGTCTTCCGATCCATGACGAGCACTAGTCCAGTAAGAAAACACCACATGGGTTCAGATCCGACAGGCCATATGCTGTCAGTCACAACAGTAAAACCAGTTACTGGTTTTAAGTTTTGGCTGAATGGTGTAAAATGCTGTAAATATGTATATGTACTGTATGTGTGTGTATATATATATATATATATATATATATATATATATATATATATATATATATATATATATATATATGTGTGTGTGTATATATCCTGTTGGTGATTTTCATAGGCAGGATCTCAAGGTGCAGCCGGGGGGAGGAATGTGTCCGCTTTGGGGACCTCAGAATCACCACGCTGCTTTTTTCAGATAACATGGATCTGTTGGTTTCATAAGCCTGTGACCTCCAGCATGCACTGGGATGGTTTACACCTGAGTGTGTAGACGCTGGGATGAGAGTCAGCACCTCCAAGTTCGAGGCAATGGTTCTTTGTCGGAAAATGGTGGATTGCTCCCTTCAGACTGGGAGTAACTTGTTGCTTCAAGAGAGTTTAAGTATTTTGTCTTGTTTACGAGTGACCGTAAAATAGAGCGTGAGATTGACAGCTGAATTGGAGCAGTGTCAGCAGTAATGTGGGCAAAGTACCAGACCATTGTGGTGAAGAGGGAGCTTAGCCGGAAAACAAAGCTTTTAATTTACTAGTCGATCTATGTTCCTATCCTCACCTATGGTCATGAGCTTTAGGTAGTGACCAAAAGGATGAGATTGGGAATACAAGCGGTCAAAATGAGTTCATGTCTCATTCTAATAGGGAAAGGAGCTGGGTCCCTTGGAAGCTCCTCCGCTTCCAAGGGACCCAGTTAAGGTGGTTTGGGCATCTAATCAGGATGCTTCCTGGGCGCCTTCCATTGGAGTTTTCCAGGCACATCCCACGGCAGGAGACCCTGGGATAGATCCAGAACTGAGTGGACAGACTATATAATTCATCTGGCCTGGGAAAACCTTGGGGTCCCCCCGGGAGGAAATGGAAAACATTGCCGGGGAGAGGGGCATCTGGACTACCTTGCCTAACTATCTGCCACCATGGCCCACCCCAAGCAGCAGAAAATGGATGGATGGATGCATGATCCAGCAATGTAATCAAAAAGTTGGTTTTCAATTAAAGGGATTTTAAAGACCCACCATTTTGTAAAAACAGCCCTGAGTTTGATACCTTTACTAAACTGTATATTGGGATAATCCAATTCTTTTTTTGTTCATTAGGGGGCGGGAGAGTCTGCAGTTATCAACATGATAATATCCATATAACCTCAATCCAATACAAAGTATTGAGTGGAACAACCCTAATGTAAAGACTGAACTTTTTGGCAGTGATCTCAATGAATCCCTAATCAATTTTTTGTTCAATTTATCTGTCTTCTTCTCCTTTGATTTTTCATGTCTTCCTCCTAATTTCCCTGTTTTTCATCATTCAAGACTCATTCATTTTACTCTCCTAGATTGTTCTTTTCTTCCCTGCTGGCAGTATTTAGTGAGAATTTCATTTCTTTATTTACTCAGGTTACTCTGTGTCTGTTTTTTATTTGTGTTTGTGTGTGGGTGAGAAAGAGACAGATGACGTGTTCATATGTATATCAGTGTGAATGTGAGGGGAAGCTGGGTTCCAGGGTCCAAATATACTCATAAGATAAGTAAAATCCGGACATAGCAAAAGGCTTATTTTTGAAGTTGAGGGGATTAGGGTTTAAGAGGCGGGGTCAAAGGTCATTATTAGTCAAAGGAAAAATCTGTCAAAATCTGTATTTCATTCTAAAACTTGCAGTGGTTTCCCATGCAGCTTTGATCACAATTACAAATTGATCTATTTGCTATTTTGTCCCTGTAACTATTCAGAAATAAACACTGTCTACATATTACAAGTTATGTATACTAAGAAGACAGCAGCGATTAATAAATCTACAGTGAAAACTAACCAGTTTGGTTACATAATCATGTTACAGGTAACTCTTCCATGTTGGATATTATATAAATATTTAAAACTTATATGACAGTATCTCAAATATTTCATGGTAGAACTACACAGGGCCCTTGATAGTAAGAACATTACTGTGGCTGATTTATTGTGGATATTTCCAAAGCATTCGACAATGTTGACCATGATTTACTGCTGCATAAACTGCAGAGCGCCTATAATGCCCTACCTATTTTCACTGCCAAAGCAAAGTTCAGTTTTAGGGCCTTTGTTCTTAATTTACAGAAATTATGATATTGTTATCTGGATGTTGCAGACCAGCACAATGTGAAAACACAAAATATAACGTGTTGCTGTTTTCAACAATTAATTAAAGAAATTAATAATGAAAAAAATACTTTTGATGAAACAATTTATATGATCACATCGATATAATGCTTTTTCAGTCTTAATTCTTCATATCTCATGCAGTATTCATGATTCACAGGACTAAATATCTTGGGTAATTCAATGTCTCCTGCTTACCAGGTAGAATGCTAAATTCTAACTGACCAGTCTGAAGTGTATAGAGGCTGCAGTTGTCCTGTGTCCATGTGTCCTGCTGCCTTCAGATGGGTCCAGGGATTTAATTACTTTTCAAGAAGCTTTTCATACAGCATATAGCAGCTGTGACCAACAGATACTGTCATATTAATTTATAAACCAATGCAGACTGCTTAATCAGCGTTCCTGCTTTAACCATAATAAAATGTATTTTTTAAATCCAGATTTAAATGCATTTATTGGCTGGGGAATGTTTTATTGAAATAGTTTATTTACATTTTAAGCTTTATTCCATTATTTCTGTGCATTTGCTGTAAGAACTTAGTTTGCTCTTGTTGATAAAAACACTGAAGTGCCAGTGGAGTGACACTGCTTCCGAAACACATGTGATTTTGAGACCCTTATCTCAGCACAATAACACCAGCAACTTGCTTTGCACTGTTTCATCTAAATAACCCCCCCAATAAGCTTCAAGGTGAAACATGTTGCTGGCTAGCTGATTTGTAATCATGTACAACTATTCAGATAATCTAGACATCCCTTGTGTGCTGGAATTTCTGCTATATGAATCTTTCTGCAATTTTCTTGCTCGAGCTCAGCAACCTGGCAGATGAATGAGCATGCAGCTCTGCACAGGATTATCTGTTGATTAAGTCCAAATAAAGTGGTTTAGATAATCGACACAAACTGTTGGCTTGTTTCCAACCTGATCATCTAACAACCAATAGAAGCACCAGTATGAGGACAAAATAAAACCCAAGTTGTAAAAAACCATTTTTTATTCTTTAAGCATGGCCACCATCTCTCCTTAACCTTGACCAGGCAGGTTTAGTTTCCTTAACTAAACCAAACCTTAATTACAGAGGTAGTAGACTACAGAGGTAGGTAGATACTGAACCTGTGCTGCTTCTCCAAACCACATGTTCATTTGTTGCAGCTGTCTGTCCACAGTCTACAACCTTGAAATTTTGGGTGCTGAATGTAACATGTATGGATAGGAAATAAATATAGCAGGCAGTTCTGAAAGTGTATTGTATACTCGCCATGCAGTGTCCATTCCCAAAATCAAAGTGCAGAGGTGCCTTCAACAGTCCAGGCATCAAGTGCAGACGTTAATCCTAATGTTTCAACAACACCCCAGAAAAAAGCTCCTGTACCTCAAACCAATTCACAACTAGATTAAATCCTCAGTGAGATGGCTGCATGTGCCAGATTCTCTTTCCATGCTACTGCACACAGCAGTTACCTCAGATCAGAACTAAAAACAGATGGCCTCATGCTCCAACCACTCAGATATATGAAACTGGTGAGACGACAAAATATCCTATTATTATTTATTTCTTGATTAATATATTACCGTACGCTTGTGATATTTGTAAGTAACAAACATTTGTTTTAACCATTTTCTGATTATCATCAGTTCTATGTTCTTTAAACTTCAGCTCTGGTGAGAAATCCTTCCTCCTGAGGAAAAGAATAGTAAAAACATGGTAGGTAATTATTTTACAATGACAGGAAAAACTGTACACCTAATAATGAGTTTAAGACTTTCTTAAGTGTTTTATATATTTGCTGATTTTTAACTGTCATTTTGATAACAAAAATGATTATAACAATGTAAGTAAAATAGCTCAAAAATAATATTTAAAAAAATCAAATATATCGCAATAAAAAAACATCAACATCAAACGTCAGAGAAAGATTGAAGAAGAAAAAACACAAAGAAGTTCATGTCTAGTAATAAGAGACATACTGTACACTCCTCGTGACATGCAATTTTAAGATGTAAAACAAGTTCAGGCAGGCATATTTGTTTGTAATGCATAACCATTCCTCTCTTTTTAAGATTTCCATCCGAACCTAAATGTAATTTGCCCCGTGTTTCGAAATCTACCCTTTCATTTCTTTCCAGTCTTAAAATCTAAGATCCCCAGTGTTGGACAATGGCAATACTTTGTAGTGTTAATGTTAAAGTAATGTGATTACTTTTATCAGTAATAAGCAGTGTAGGGGATTCAAATTTAAAAATTCAGTTATAGTTACTAATGCCAATAATATTAAAGCTCGATTTATAGTCGACTCAAGGGGTTCACAGGGATCTGATTTATAGTTGAGCGTCAGATTTCACTTGTTGATATCACCAACACTTGACACATGTATTGTACATGATCGGGCCATACCATACTTTAATTATAATCCTCATATTACAGACCGGTGACAAGTTAAAGGAAAAACCTGAAAACTGAGTGGAGAAACAGGATGACAAAGCCCCATCCATAGGCCAAGAAGGGTCACTGTAGGGTTGATGAGAATGAAAATGATTTGAATCATATGCTATGGCCTTCGCAGTCACCAGATCTCAACCCAGTTGAACAACAATGGAAGATTTTGGACTGATGTGTTAGACAGCACTCTCCACCACTATCATCAAAACACCAAATGACTGAATATCTTTTGGAAGAATGGTGTTCCATTCCTCCATTAGAGTTCCAGAGACTTCTAGAATCAATGCCAAGGCACACTGAAGCTGTTCTGGTGGCACATGGTGACCCAACACCTTACTAAGATACTTCATTTTGGTTTTTCCTTTAATTTGTCACCTGTCTGTACTTTGAGATACACCTCAGCATGAGCAATAGAGGAGGGATCCATCTTCCAGGATGGACAGACATGCAGTAGTGTGTGTACAGAATAGGCCGATCAGGTGGAAAAAATTCTAAACAAGGACAAGATGCACACCAATGAGAAGGCGTGACAAGAAGAGAGGCTGAATCTCCCGGAGAATGAAGATTCAGAACCAAAACATCTGGAACAAAGAACTGACAGTCAGGGGAGGGAGAGAGGTATCAGGATGTCCCATGGTCCAGAACAGAGAGCCTGAGTGAAAAGAGAGGACAGGGAGGAGAAAACATGGAAAGAAAGAGAGAGAGAAAGAGAGATAGGCACACAGCTTGGATGCTCATATTCTAAAGGGACAACAAACAAACAGAGAGTACTGTGATTTCGTCGGGAGGACAACATGAACTATACTGTATGGGCTAGATTTGTACTTAGTTTTAAGTGAATCTAAAGGCCTCAACAGAGCAAGACTTTCTGATGTCAGCAGGGAGGTTGTTCCAGAGGAGGAGGCACAATAGGAAAAAGCACAGCAGCCTGCTGACTTCTTTTTAACTGTGGGGACAGACAGGAGCCCTGCATTCTGAGAGTAAAGAGCACAGAGTAGAATATAAGGTTTAAGGAGATCAGACAAGTATGAAGGGGTCCATTAAAGTTTTTTATAAGTCAACAGAGGCTAAATCTGATCTGAGATGGATAGGGAGCCAATGAAGGGAAGCTAAAATGTGGTCAAATTTTCTAGTATTAGTTAAAATCGTAAACACTGTGAACAGCATTGTGAACCATTTGAAGACATTTAGTGCTAGCATGTGGCAGACTTAAAACAAAATGTACGGTAATCCAGTCTGGACACACAAAGGAGTGAATTAGGGTATCAGCCATAGATAGAAAAGACAGAATTTTAGCTATGTTACAAAAGGTGGTTAACAAAAGGCGGTCTTGGGGATGTCTTTGATGTGCTGATCAAAAGAGTGTGGGATCAAATCAAACATAACACCAGGGTTCTTGGCTGTGAGACTCTGAGAAATTACACAGTTGTCTGTGTTAGGCTGGGCAAATGACCAGCATTTCAGTTTTATCTGAATTTAGGAGCAGGAAATTTTTTGACATTAAGCTTTTCACAGCAGACAAGCAGGCCTCTAATTTGATCATCTAAGAAGGGTCATCAGCTTTTAAAGGAAGATACAGCTGATTATCATCTGTGTAACATTGGAGATTAATTCCATGACTGCCTATAAAATGCCAAGAGGTGAAATATAAAGAAAAAAAAGCAGACAAGAAAACTTTTATGCATTATTAGGAAAATACAGAGCCAAGCAAGAGAAGCCAGATTGAGTTTCCGGTCCGTGTGGGATTATATAGTGATATATTGCGTCAAAAGCCGTACTGAGAGCAAGTCATAGAAGCACTGAGCTGGAATGCGAATCCATATTAAAAACAGTTTTTGAGGTAAAACCCTACCTGCTTGGGGTAAAACCCCAAAAGCATTTTTTTTTTTTTTTTTTTTTAAATTTCTACACTGATTTATCAATATTTCTCCTTTAATTTGACACCGGTCCAACTGTAGATGCCTGCAATTGTTTTTTGGTTACTGGAATCAATTGGGAGTGAATATGAGAGATTTGTGTAGACTGATTTCAAAATATCTGTCAGAACTAACACAATAGGGATGCACAATGATAAAAAAAATTAATCAGTATTCGTAAGAAACACAAATCACATTTGTGTGCATGTGTGTGTGTTTATGCATTTCCAACATAATGCACCAGGTGGTGCTGTGTATGAATATGAATGAATATGAGTTTCCTTATCATGCTTCCAGGCTCCCATCTGTCATTATCTCATCTTGTTCTCTTTCCTCTGCCTTCCTTCCTTCCTACACACACACACACACACACACACACACACACACACACACACACACACACACACACACACACACACAGACACACACACACACACACACACACAGACTGTATATGGCTTCCTCCCTTATCGTTGCCTTCCACCCGGGCAGAAAACAACCAGGGGGCTCCATGAAAGACTTGTTCCCTCCTGTGTTTGTTTGCTCTCTCGTCCCCACAGAGGCATCTGTCGCGAGCGTTATTTTCTCTCTCACCTTGCTTAACTCTCCTCTTTCAAAACTCTCTTTTTCTCCGCCATTCCAGGCACAGTCTTTCTCCCTTCATGTTTCTTTTCCCTTTCTCTTATTTATTTGTAATCATCTCCCATCCTAACCCTTCCTTCCCTGCTTTATTCCTCCCATCAGTCCACCTAGTTCCCCCTCTTTACACCCCCATTTCTCCTCCCTGCTTCCTCCCTTTCTTTCTACAGAATCACATTCTTCTTCCTTACTCCCTCCACACTCCCTCCTCACCTATTTCTCGATACATCCATCTTTTGACTGATTCACAGGAATGGCTTTCAGTATCCTCAAGATAACTGTTCAAAAAAGGCAGAAAAGAAAAAAAAATGATGAAAGAAAAAAACAGATAGGAAACAAGGCCTCTGTCATTATCCAACTGTTGAGTCTCACAGATGAAACCTCAGTAACATGGTAGATAATATGGGCATCTGTTTTTCTAAAGTAATCCTTCCAGGTTTATTTATTTCCCCACAGACACAAGTTATCTATCTATCTATCTATCTATCTATCTATCTATCTATCTATCTATCTATCTATCTATCTATCTATCTATCTCTCTCTGTTTCCGGTTTCGATTCTGGCGTGAGTGAGGGTGGACGTGCGAGTGGCGGGAGTTGTGAATTGTATTGTGTGTGTTTCTGGAATATCTCTGCACCTTTTCCTCTGTACATGATCAGGTAAGCTTCATTTTTCTAAATTGGTTCATTGATTTGCTTGCCGATCGACCGGTGGACTTGTCAGGGGGTCTTCGGGAGTGATGGCGCCCGACGCCACCTCCGTCTATCCCGGCAGGGAGTGCGGATAGTCCGCCGGATAGCACCGTGACCGTAGAGGAAGATCTGCTGGCCGCCGGTGAACAGGTGGGACACGATCAGCTGTGTTTTGCATCCAGAATGAACCGAGCGGTGGTTGTGTTCCTGAAGGACGAGCCTCAGGTGCATCGTCTGATCGAGAGCGGTGGGTTTATTAGGGAGAATTTCAGACAGGTCTCCCGCTGTCGGTGCCCCCACGCGCATCACTGTATCCGGTGTTCCGCCGTTCATCCCCAATGAATCGCTGGAGACCGAACTCCGCAGGTTTGGTAAATTCGCCAGCGGATTTAAAACAGTGAGTCTGGGATGCAAGGACCCCAAACTGAGGCACGTCCAGTCTCTGAGGCGGCAGGTGTTCATGTTCCTGGACTCGCCGACCCAGACACTGGAGGTGTCTTTCAGGGTGAAGCACGGCGACGGCCACTACCTAGTCTACGCCAGCTCAGGCCAGCTCAAATGTTTCGAATGTGGAGACGTTGGTCACAAACGATTTGCGTGTCCACATAGACAACAACTGGTGGAAGCGGCGGCGGGTGGGCGGATCCGCCGGGGCCGAGGTGACGCCGGCGGGCAACCCCGCTCGGGCCCGGGAGGCGGGTGGGCCCGCAGCCGGGACTGAGGGGGTGGACCACGGTGCTGCAGATGCAGCAGCCGGTTCAAGGCCAAACTGTAACAGCCAGCTGCAGGATTCTGAGACTGCAGAGAACTTGAGCAGCTCTCGGTCTGCAAGGGCCGAGGCAAAGCAACAGTTAGAAGAAAAAGCTGAAGAAGCTGCTTCCACCAGTTTAATAGTTAAAGATAATACCGAAGGACAAAGTGTATTCAGTAGCCAGGTATCAGATGTAGGAGGAGACATGGAGTACGACTCTGAGTCAGACGCTGTATCCATTGGTGAGACTCCTAACAGGAACACAAACCTCTACTCTCTAGAGGAAATAAATCAGTTCCTGGATGAAACATTTGGAAAATCTGTTAAAGTGACTGATTATTTCAGAGACACTGACAAGTTCATTAGATCTGTTGGCATATTAAAAAAACTGGTTGGGTTTGACATTTTGGACGAAAAGAAACGCTTCCGTCTAATAAAACATGTCACAAATTTGAGGAAAGAAGCAAAAAATAAAACTGTTAGAAAGACTAGAAGGTCGCTGACATGATCATGTACCACAAGGTGTTTCTTCCTCTTTACTGTTCCCTGCTTGTCTTATGTCTGATATTTTTCTCTGTCCTCTCTATGCGGAGCCTCAGAATAGGGTCGCTAAACATCAATGGTGGGAGAGACAAGCACAAAAGAGCTCTAATATCTGAGGTCTCTGCTCAAAAAAAGATTGATGTGCTTTTTTTACAAGAGACACACACAACTCAGACAGACGAAGTAGATTGGGGTTTATGGTGGGAGGGTACATATGCCCTTAGCCATGGCACCAACTTCAGTGCAGGGGTAGCCGTTTTGTTAAAACCAACCACAAATACAACGGTCCTGTCTACTACTGAAGTAGTGAAGGGACGATTACTGATGGTCAGAGCAGAAATAGAGAAATCTGTGTTCTGCTTTGTCAACATATATGCCCCGAACCAGGGGGCTGAAAGAGTAGTCTTGTTTAACAAGCTACAAAACGAGCTAACGAAACACCATCACGACCAACTCATCATTGGTGGGGACTTCAACTGTATTGTCGACTTTACTGTGGACAGGACAAGCGAGGAACCCCACCCGCAGTCATCCCAGAACCTAAACAACATTATAACACAAATCGATCTGCTGGACGTGGAGGGTCAAACATCCACAGTCCAGACAATACACATGGGTGAGGGTCAGAGACGACACGGTCAGTGCAGCCCGACTGGACAGAAACTATATCTCCCAAAGTCTCAGCTCCAGACTGGTTGAGAGCACAATTAGTCCAGTTGGGTTCACTGAACATCACTTAGTCAGCATAGATCTGTATATTTCACTGGGTGAAAGGGTTAAATCTCACTGGAGTTTTAACAACAAACTCCTTCTAGATAGGACTTTCTGTCACTGCTTTGAGCAATTTTGGCAGCAGTGGAAAATTAAAAAAACTGACTTCAGTTCACTGAAATTGTGGTGGGAGATTGGCAAAACACAAATTTGTGTTTTTTGCCAACAGTACACCTGCCATTCCACTGCTAAAATCAAGTTAGCAGTGCAAGAACTTGAAGCCAACATTGGGGAAATTGAAGAGGGCTTGCATGGCAACCCAGATCCTGCTAAGGGCCAACTGTTGCAGGAAAAAAGGTTGGAGCTGAGCTCCTTACTGCAGGAGAGAATAAAAGGAGCCCTCGTCAGGTCCTGCTACCTCCAGCTGAAGGACATGGATGCTCCAAGCTCCTTCTTTTTCAACCTGGAAAAATCGGTCGCCCAACGAAAGCAGATGACCTGCCTTAGGCTGCCAGGAGGCAGAGTGACCGCCAGTCCGGATGAGATGAGGAGCCATGCAATGGATTTCTACACCGACCTCTTTGGTGCAGGCCACTACAACATGGAGAGTCGCGAGGAACTTCTGCAAGGGCTTCCTCGACTTAGCCCGGACGAGAAGGCTGGTCTGGATCAGGAGGTGACTCTGGAGGAGTTGACGGTCGCCATCAACCAGATGGCATCGGGACGAGCACCAGGGATCGATGGTCTCTCCAGTGACTTCTACAAGCATTTCTGGAACACCATCGGACCCGATTTACATGGTGTTCTGTTATAGTGCTTTAGAACAGGATCTCTCCCAGTCTCCTGTCAGAGGGCTGTGCTCTCCCTACTACCCAAGAAAGGAGACCTGGCCCAACTTAAGAACTGGAGGCCAGTTGCCCTCCTCTGTACAGACTATAAGGTGCTTTCCAGAGCCTTATCAAACAGACTTAAGGACGTCCTGGAAATAATTGTCAATATAGACCAGACCTATTGTGTACCAGATAGGACAATCATGGACAACATTTTCCTCATACGAGATGTTATTGACGTTTGTAAATATTATTATATAAATTGTGGGATATTGTCTTTAGATCAGGAAAAGGCTTTTGACAGGGTGGATCAGTCTTACTTGTTTTCTGCACTTAGGGCTTTTGGTATTGGTGATGGTTTTCTGGCTTGGGTTGGTTTACTGTATAAAGGTGCACAATGTATGGTGAAGATGGGGACGGGGCTGAGCCGGCCAATCCCTGTACAGCGAGGGATAAGACAGGGTTGTCCTATATCAGGTCAACTATATAGCTTAGCTATTGAGCCCCTGCTGTGCAGGCTGAGAAGTCGGCTCAGTGGTCTCTCACTGCCGGACCTCGATCGTCCTCCCACTGTTTCTGCTTATGCAGACGACATTTACATCTTTGTTTCCAGTCAAGAGGATGTTCAACATCTGCAGGACACCCTGACTCTTTATGAACAGGCCTCATCTGCACGGTTGAACTGGAAAAAAAGTGAAGCTCTGATGGTGGGACAGTGGCGGGATCAGGCAGTGCCCAGTCTGCCTGGAGGACTCCAGTGGGGGAAGGAGGGGCTGATGGTGCTGGGAGTGTTCTTGGGCACTGAGGGCTTTCAAAGAAAGAACTGGGAGGGAGCTAGGGAGAAAGTGTGCGCTCGGTTGTCTAAATGGAAATGGCTGCTACCCCAGTTGTCATATAGGGGAAGGGTTCTGGTTGCCAATAACTTGGTCTCCTCGACTCTCTGGCACAAAGTTGTCGCTCTGACGCCACCAAAGGGCCTGGTAGAGGAAATTCAGAAAGCCATCCTGGACTTCTTCTGGTCTGGTTACCACTGGGTCAGAGCAGCAGCCCTATATCTGCCTGTGGCTGAAGGGGGGCAGGGATTGATTAACATCCAGTCCAAAATGGCCTCATTTAGACTCCAGACAGCGCAAAGGCTGCTGTACAACTGTGGCCCAAGCTGGTTCGACACAGCTCGCCTGCTGCTGAGGAGAGCCGGTCGATTGGGCTACGACAAACAGCTTTTTCCTCCTCCAACCGAAACGGTGGACCTGACTGGACTGACACCTTTACAGCTCTGTCCTGCAGGCGTGGCAGATCTTTAAGATCACACGTCAGACAAATGAAACTCCGGGTATGTGGTTGTTTGAAGAACCGTTGTTCTCCAACAACTTTATACAGACCCGGACGTTGCAGTCTGCCAGCTTGCGAGCCGGTCTCAGGGAGGCCGGCTGCACCAAACTAGGACATCTGATGAAGGTGACGGCAACATCGGTGGACGACCTTGGAAGGAGGAGCAACATCACCTCTACCAGGCTGATTTACAGAGTGGTGAAGGAGGTCAGTGCTGCCCTGCCACAAAACCTGAGAGCATTTGCAGAAAACAGAGACCTGTCCAAACAATGGAGCGAAGGCTGCGAGTACAGCTTCCCCTCTCTGTCCGTCACCCCAGCTGTGGGAGAGTGGCAGGAAGGAGGAGGACAGCTGCTGACGTTCACAACCCCACACCTGGACCAGTTCCAGGCTGTGGGGAAAAAAGCAGCCTATCAAATCTGCGTGAAGGTTCTGAACCTGCGCTCTTTGGCGGGGATGAGGGAGTCGAGGTGGACTGAGTTTTTTGGTCCAGGCGCTTCCCCGAAAGGCAGCTGGCGGGCCCTGTACAAGCTGCCCATTGAAAAGCGGACAGCAGACCTCCAGTGGAGGGTTGTACACGGGGCGATAGCTACGAACAGATACAGAGTGCACCTGGATCCTGAGCTGGGGGAAGAGTGTGTCTTCTGCTCTCAGGCGGAGACCCTGGAGCATTTATTTGTTCAGTGTCCTCGGCTGGTGACGCTGTTCGAGCTTTTAAAAAGGTGGTTTCAGGGTATCGGGGAGAAATTTTCTTTTGAGTTGTTCATTTTTGGCCCAAGGTACAGTGCTAAAAAGAAGACGGCACATACACTGGTGAACTTTTTATCTGGTTCTGCCAAGCTGGCCATCTGGCTGACGCGCAGGAACCGGGTCCAGAACACTGGCAATGTAGAACCTGTGCCGGTTCTGCAGGGACTGTTGAAGGCCCGCCTGAGAGTGGAACACGCTTATTATATAATGATGGATAACGTGCAGGACTTCAGGCACATTTGGGCTGTGGGAGGGGTCTTATGTTCTGTTGGGGGGGAGGGAGAGCTGATTGTTAATTTCTGAGAGAAAATGTTTTTTTTGGCGACAGTTTGTTTTTTGCTTCTCTTTGTTTTGATATTTTTCTTTCTGGTCATTGGGTGATGATGTGGGTTTAATAAATGTTTTTTTAAAAATCAAATCTATCTCTCTCTCTCTCTCTCTCTCTCTCAGGGATCAGGTGGCTCTGTTATATTGTGGGGAGCAGTTTGCTGGCATTTACAAGTTCCAAGGACTTGTAAATAATAAAAGGTGCACTGAAGCTTTTCTGGCGGCTCGTGGCGGCCCACAAGAGCTCAGGCTCAGGAATGTACAGACTGTCTAGCAATCTGAGATAAACTAGAGCATTTACAATAAGAGGAAAAAGTCAAAAAAAAGGTGAAAAGAAGGAGCTGCCTTAACAGGCTGCCAAAGGGTAAAAACTATCCTAAGGAGATGCCCTGCCAATAACATGTTAACTGTTAATAATAAATTATTCTTAGGATGTCTGGTGTGAACAGCGATCTGAGCTCATTCTATAGCCTCTCTATTGGGATAAGATCTGGGCTCTCACTGGGACACTCCAAAAGGCAGGTTTTCTTTGTGTGAAGTCATTCTGTAGTAGATTTACTTTGATGTTTAGGGTAATTGTGCTGCTGCATCACCCAATGTCTACTGAGTTTCTTCTGGTGGACAGCCACCCTGACATTATCTTTTAAGGTACCTTGATAAAATTCATATTCCCCTTGATGATGGCGAGCTGTCCCAGGCCCAGATGCAGCAAAGAAGTCTCAAATGTTGATGCTCCCTCCACCATACTTCCCCTTTGGGATGATGTTTTCATGTTGGTTTGCATTGCTGCATGTTCTTCCCAACAAAGCAACCTTAGTTTCATCAGTCCACAAAATATTTTCCCAGTACCCTTGTGGAGTGCAGTTTTGTTTTTTTTGGAAAACAGTGGCGTCTTCCCTGGGGTCCTGCCATGGACACCATACGCCATACAACCATGCACCATGATTTGCATATGGTAGACTCACGGACAGAGATGTTAACCAGCTCCAATGATTCCTTTAAGCCTTTAGCTGTTACTTTGGGCTTCTTTTCTACCTCAATAAGCATTCTGTTTTGGATTCACCATTTCCATTCAGCTGGGAGCCCACTTCTGGGGAGAGTAGCCACAGAATTAAATCGTCTTCATTTATAGACAGTTTGTCTAACTGTGGACTGATGAATATCTAAACTCTTATAGGTGGCTTTGTAATACTTTCCAGCTTTAGGCAGATCAATAATTCTTGATGGCAAATCTTTTGAGATATCTTTAAAAACTGATACACTGAAAAAAAACAAACATAAATGATTCACATAATGCCCATGTTGTATGCAATAGACGAACAAATTAGATAAAAGAAATAAAGAAATAATGATTGCTGAAGTTGGGGTAATATCCCCATACCCTCATATTTCTGTCAGTTCTAATAATGGGCTGGGAAATGTGTGTTGATTGGAACATGGCAACGTTCCTTAAATTAATCAATTACACATGTGCTGACTAATAGGTCCATAAAAATGCACAGCCCACTGAAAAAGAAAAAATGGCTGGAAGGGAAAGTGAATTGTTTAAAACTTGAGCTCCACACCATTACCGATAAAGTATGGTGGGGCAAAATAGAGAATTAACCTTCAGTGAGTTCAGGGAAACCATAACAAGAGAGGTTAAAGGTCAGGAATGGCAGGACATTGCAAACAACATTACTATACGTTAACAGCACTGCACAAAAAAAATGTTTAAGACTTTAGAAAAAAATGGACAGATGTTTCCAGCTGCACAGAACAGGATGGGGACAGCCACCTAAAGATTTGTCAGAAGAAGAAAAAAGTTTCTGGAGATAATAGGCAAAGTTGCTATGGGCGTTTTCTGAGGGTTTTGATACCACTGCTGATGAGGTGAGCTCTATTGAGGGCATAGAGCTCACTCTGTTGAACATACTCATGGTGAGAATGTACAACAATGCCATGCATTAATGGGATGTTGTGATTATTGAACACACACTTATGCTATGTCTGTTACTAGCTGTAGTGTTTTGTTTGAGGACAATTTAGCAGTGTGGATCCACACTGTCACAGCTCATTTGAAGACTCATTTGAAGTCTTGTTCTCTGGATTAAAGACCAATGTTTCTGATCACTGTGCCAAACTTCTGCCGCCCATCTGATGACCCCAATGATATTAGCTCATACCCAACACCTGGCTTCTCTAACACCTAATCTTTGGTTGTATGTGGGTGCTTAGAGCATAAGGGCTGACTGCTGTAAAAATGGTGTTGTGAGGTTAGATCAGATAGCTGCTGTACCAGCTCCATGACAAAGAAAAACAGTCCTTCAATCTCTGAGGGCTGCGGATATAAGGCATAAAGAATGGAAACTGGAGAGGAAATAGCCTTAAGTGCAGACGCACACTCAAGCATAAGCACATTGCACAGAGTAACACGTGTGCAGCCATGTGGGAGGTGGACACACACATGAATGAAAGCACATACAGTCTCATAAATACATCTACAAACAAAGCCTGTACCATTGTCCCACTTTGGGGGACTCACACTCACTCGTCTCGTGCACACACACATGCTTACACACAGATATGCAATCACATGACTACATGCACAAACACACACACAGAGGAGAGACTGACAGCAGTAAGATGAGGCATTGAGGAGGCTTTATGGGGCATTGAGACATTTATCACAGTCTGATGTCGTGCAAACACACATATAAAGGCACACACACATACACACACACACACACACACACACACACACACACACACACACACACACAAAGGAACATAGACACACGCTATCATGCTAGTTGTCAGTTCCCTGTGCACTCATTTTTAATATCCAATGTTACTGAATAACAACAACAACAACACAATTTCAGAATAAAAAGATTTTAATTTATGTCTGTTAAATAAAAATACAGACATAAAATGTACGTTTGACACAATTATTGGCACCCTACTTATGAATTTAAAATTAGTTCCTCCAAAAAAACAAAACAAACAAGACTCCCCTGTGTTTAACCTGTGCTTCATTTTCAGTGTTCACATGACTCGAATTAACCAATGAATGATGGATTTACTTCATAAAAAGGGGCTGATTGTTTCCAGTTTCTTTTTCACAATGGCGAAGACAAGAGAGCTGTCTGAGAGCATCAAAAATGTTATTACCAAAAAACATAACAATTCCAAAGGCTACAATACATTTGCCAAAGATCTTGAAGTTCCTGTTTCAACAATTTGTAATGTTATGAAGACGTTTCACAGTCATAAAACAGTTAAGACTTCCAGGATGTTGTGCTAAGAAGAAACTCAATGAGAGAAGTCTGGGCAAGTTGATGCTGATAGTGGAGAAAACAGCATGCAAGACATCTAAAGAGCTTTGAGACCTGGAGCAATCTGGAGTGGTGGTTTCAACCCATACAATACGCCCCACACTAAACCAAGTAGGGTTCCATGGGTGAAGGCCAAGGAGGACACCTCTACTGAAAAAAAGGCACAAAAAGGCAAGACTAATGTTTACAAAAACTGTCATGATTAAGCCATATTCTTGCTGGGATAATGAAACTAAAATAGAGCTCTTTGGAAATGCAGTGGAGAGGAAATGAAGTCCATAAGGAAAAGAACACCTTGCCTCCAGTAAAACATAGTGGAAGTTCTATCATGCTGTGGGGATGCTTTGCTGCTTCTGGTACTGGAGACATTGAATGTATCAAGGGAATGATGAAATCAAAAGATAACCAAGGTTTTTTAGAGCAAAATCTGTTACCCAGGGTCAGAAAACTATGTTTGAGGCAAAGGTCTTGGGTCTTTCAGAAGGATGGAGAAAATGGTGACAAACAAAAAAATGGTTGGAAAGGAAAAGATTTTTATAAACTGGCGAGCCATGAGTCCTGACCTTAAATCCCATTGAAAACTTTTCGAGAGAGCTGAATTGCTGCAATGGAAGAGTGAACAGAGACTAACAGCAGACAGGTGCAAGAATTTTCTAGATGGCTACAAGAAATGTTTAGAGGTTGTCATTGTTGCCAAAGATTCTGCAACCAGTGCGAGGTCCCAATAATTGTGGCCGGGGTACATTTTGTATTTGTATTATTTTACTATTATGCCATTTTTGTTTTTTCTTTTCTTTTCTTCAGTAACCTTGGCCATTTTATTAAAATATTTACATATGCAAAATTGGTTACTTTGCATTTATTTCTGAAAATATTCTAAATTCTGTACTTAAAATTCAGGGGTGTCAATAATTTTAACCAGGACTGTATGTCCAAGCTAAATCACCAGTGGCCTGCCACTAGAAGATGGCATCACCATATCAGCTCTTGTGACAGCATTTAGAAATGAGAAGGTCCTAATATTTTGTCCATCCCATTTATATGAATTAAGGGTAACAAAATATTAGGAGCACCTCTCAGTATAACCCAGTACAGTTCAACAGCACCACAAATTAAAGCCTCTAAAAAGACCATTATAACAAATCAACATCCTCTTAAACAGATTAAAAAAGACTGAACATCATAATCCTCATGAAGGTAGGATTTATTGCAGGGCCCCTGTGTTATAGTGCATTTGTTTTATCTAGGTGTACCTAATAAATTGGCAAGTAATTGTAGATTAATTTAATCACTGCGTGTCTTAGTAACCCTTTTACTGAACTGGAGATTCTATATTTCTACTGAAGAACTTCAGTTAAAACTTTAAATTGACATGACATGGATTTATTTCATCACTAGAGTAATATTCAGTTAAGAAAATCACTGGCAAATGTATTTTTGCAGTAAGGAAAATATTTGAAAAAATGTAATGTTTAAGCCATTTTCTCACCTATACATGGCCGTTAAAGGAAACAGAAAATATACAACACCCATAATCAATGTTAGGTAACACATGGTGTAAAGTTACGTTGATGATCCTGATATATCATGATCATGAAATGATGCTGTCTTGCTTTTGCTGCATCTTAAACAAAGCACTCCGAAATGCTTTCTCTTAAATTGACCGTATATAGCAGTTGTACTGCTGTGATAAGCCATTTCCAATTTTGTAGAGCTTGAGTCTCTGTCTAAAATACTCCCACACTTTAGATGATCACGTGCGAGTTTTTGTAGCTGCAGCTTGTTTTCTGGGGAATCCTAATCAATGCCGTTGGTCACATGGATGTAGCCAGCCATAACTAACTGTCATTTAATATTTCTCTTATTATGTTTCTTGAGAACCACTCATCCAAAAACTTTCATCCAAAACGGTTGACACTGCACTTCCTTGGGTCCTCCACAATACAAACGTAAAGTTTGAGGTGGATCGGATGAGCAGTTGTCTGTTCAAAGAATCTTGTTCCAGAACTGGGCAGGCTTTTTTAGATGTTTTCTGGCAAATTCTAGTCTGGCCTTTCTGTTTTTGAATGTTACCAGTAGTTTGCACCTTGTGGTAAATCCTCATTCATGAAGGCGTCTCCTGATTTTAGACTTTGATAGTGATACGCCTACCTCCTCATGAGTGTTTTTGACCTGGCTAGATGTTGTGAAGGGGTTTTTCTTCACCAGGGAAAGAATTCTGCGATCATCCACTTTAGCTTTCTTCCATGGTCGTCCAGGCCCTTTGGTGTTGCTTAGCTCGCCAGTGCATTCCTTCTTTTTAAGTATGTACCAAATTGTTGATTAGGCCACTCGTAAAGTTTCTGCCCTCTGTTTGACAGGTTTGTTCTGTTTTTTCAGCCTAATGATGGCCTCCTTCATTTGCATGGACTCCTCTTTTGACCGCAAATTGAGAGTTCCCATGAACAGCTGCCAAATGTAAATTCAACATTTGGAATCAACTCCAGACCTATCTGCTTAATTTGTCATGAAATAATGGAGAACAGGCCATAATTGGCCAACTGATTTGTCAGTTAATTGTCCAATTACTTTTGAGCCTCTGAAAAGAAGGTACTATTTATAAAAATTATTTATAATAATTCCTAAACGGTTCATGTAATTTTTTTGTGAAACCCTTTGTATAAAAGCTGAAAGTCTACACTTCACATCTTCATTCATTTGTTTCAAATCCATTGTGGTTGTGTACAGAGTCAAAATTACGAAAATTGTGTATCTGTCCAAATACTTATGCACCTAAGTGTATATTGTTAATTCATAAGAAAGATAAAGCCTTGGCAGTTCTCCTCCTATTGCCCCACCAGCTTAACAAATGTAGACTGCAGAATTCTCTTTAAACTTTTGGCAAAAAAACTTGAGGGTTACCTGCCAGTCTTAAATAGGCCATATTGGTCAGGTTTTTTAAAAACAGACTCTCCCACCAACATGAGGACATTGCACAACATCATCCAACACACAAACGCTAATCAGACATGAGAGCTTTTAATATTACTCGCTGCTGAGAAGGCCTTTGATCGCGTAGAGTGGCCTTATTTATTACCTTCATGGAAAGGTGTGGCCTTAGGGAAGGTTTGATTAATTTCATTAAGCTAATATATTATTCACCCAGGGCCAGTCTCGCCAGTCTCCTTGTAAATGGCATAAAGTCATGTTGGGGAGATCTACTCGCCAGGGGGACCCTATATCCCCACTGGGCATTGAACCGCTGGTAGAGGCAATTAAATGACAAAGCAACGTAGCAGGTTTCCAAATAAGATCTATCTCACGTAAAATTGGATTATATGCAGATGATGTTTTGCTGTTTATCACCAACCCTGAGGAATCCATACCAGACTTAATGTCAGTTTTTCAAACCTTTGGGTCTTTCTTAGGATATAAGATTAACTGTGATAAATTGATGGCTATGCCAATTGGTTATGGTAACAATTTACCAAACCTGCCTGAGTTTTGATTTTCCTTTTTCAATATAAAAGCAGAGAAGACAATAAAAACCAAGCCTTTTTTTGAAGCAGGTTTATATTAGAACCGGGCCTTTATTTGTCATTCCCTTTGTTTTATAAGTACTCTATATTTCATCATATTTTATTATAAAGCCTCCCTATTTTTGATCTGCCCCTGATTTCGCTGTTAAATATTTGTCAGTACAAAATGCTGTTAATATAAACAATCAGTGGACAGAATCCCTTCAGTTCCCAACAATGCTTTTATTGTGAAACATTTGTGGGACATGCAGTTTTAATAACAAAGACCTGGCTAACAATACCAGTAATTGAACTGTTAAAAGTTAACCTGTCATCAATGCCATGTAAATCTACACATATGATGAACTTAATTTGTGTGAAGTATGGCAGACCAGTCATATACTGGAGGATAAATACAGCCAGTGTCACTGCTGATAGAGGGCAGTCTAATGTAACAGGCCAGAGCCTGGTAACGAGATGTGTTATCTTGATGAGACTTGCAAGTAAAAGGCATTTACTTGGTGTGTAAGTGTTGTCAATACAAATAAACTTGATATTAATAATCTGATATTAATTAAATCATCGCCTCATCATTAGGGCACAAGTAGATCTGATTATAATTAAATTTGTGTATATAACTAATTTTTTGCTTAAATGTATTCCTATGGCATGTATGACAATTTTAGCTTAATTAATTCAGCTACAACCCTAGCAGTGTCAAACTTGGGAGCAAATAAAAAATAAATACAAAAAGATAATTCAAAGTGGTATGTAGACTTACTTTCATATTTTATAAGTAAACCATATACAAGGCTTTAGTGTTTGTAGGATGTAGGATGAACCCTGAAAACCAAGGGTTAAAAGGGAAGAAGAAACCCTCACCAGGGCCAGTTAGGCTTGCAGTCTCCACACAACAGTTTTACAATTAAGTTCAACCTAGCAAATAATTAACTGAAGTCTACAGGGACTGATGTAGTAGATTTATTTCGTATAGTCAAAAAGCATACAATAAACTGAGCTGGTCCGGGAAGCCACTGAATCAGAATATGAAAGCATTCATTTTTATACTTTCCCACCTATCCTGCCCTCTGTTGAGCTTACAACCTGACCCCTACTTAGTTTCAGTGTTTTTCTTTTTTATGCATTTGGCTTGGTCTCATAATTAATAGTGTAATATCTTCTCCAACTCTTGATATTAAAATAAGTGCATGATTTCAAAAACAATGGTGTAACAGCCATATCATTTGATTTAATAAAAAAATGATTAAATGATCGTGTATTTCACTATTTGATTCATGATACACACTTATATTGAACAATACTAATGATGAGTGCTGATATTGAATAATACTTGAACAGGTAAATATTTCCCACATAATTCCCCCCTTTGTGACTTACAAGTCACATGCAATCAAAGTAAATAGTGCAAATGGCGAAAAAGCAATGCAAACCTTAATTACTACTGGTCAATATTCAAATCATATGTGTACAGAATGGTTACCAACAATCCTGGAGCTTCAAACCTTCACATACTAAGTGAACAGTCGTTCTTGCTGTACATGCTTTGCAAAGCAGTTTCTGCATACAAAATGACAATCAATCTTTCCCTATGGTCTGTTCCAAAGTCCATCATGCCATGTAGGAGCAAACCACTCACATATGGCCACAGTGATCATCAATGTGATGACTCAGTCAGAGGGAAGTTCAATAGCAGACCTTGAGCACAGCTTGGAAAATGTCCCCTCCCTGTTTGGTGGGGAGTGGGTAAAAGCCACTCTTTGCTCCTATCCCTACTTGGTTTCATTGTATTTAAAAGTCATAATCGCTTTTTATATAAAAACAACACTAACTATACTGGGTGTTAGAAAAAAAACACGTTCCAGTGTTAAGAAACTGGGCAGCAAAGTCTAATAAGACTAACATATAAGTATAAGTGTTGGGACCAGACTCGGCACATCAAAGGTGAAACAATAAAATAGATCGTTCGTTGATACATATGGGATTATGGTTACTAGCACATATAAAGCACAGTGATTTGGATCATTCCTTACAATGTGGGCATTGCTTCAACCTGTCTTGCAGTGTTGAAACATACTGTCCTACACATTGTCCTCTACCCATGTGGCAAGACTTCTCAATTTAGCTTCTATCGCAGGTGGCACATTCCTCTATACAACATTATATCCTACTAGTATTTAGTCACTTTCAGTTCCTTTCATAACAGTCCCACTGCCCTATGTCTCTCACAGGTATATGGTGGTGGATTTAGTGTAACTGGGAGGTAGAGATATTGGAAGACTATCTGCTTCTTCAGGTGGTATCTCTCTTCCTGCACTGTAACTTGTGGCTGATCAGGCTGGGTGTTTGTGAATGTTATAACGTTTCTTTGTGTCACCCACCTTTTTACTACCGCTTTGTCCAAGAAAACTAACTCACAGGTGGGGATGGCTATGTGGGAATCTCTTGTCCATCATCCAAACTCATCCATTAGGAAAACATCTTCTGGTAAATCTGTTGTGGCGAATTCTACAGGCCAATCATAGTGAATTTCTAGTATGATATCCATGATCTATTTTGAGTTAAATATTACCAATTTTATACCTCTTTACCACACATAGGCCTATCCATCACTTCATAAAAATTTGTCTCTTCTCTTCTCTCTCTCTCGCCCTGTTAACATGGTTGGTGCACATATGCCAGTCCAATTTCGTTATAACATTTTCCTGACTACCTTGTCCTTTCCACAGTACCAGAACACATCTTCGACTGGGTATGTTCCGTTAGAATAATCTGGTATCTGAAACTGATATCCTGTATTGTCATTATCCTTACAAATGACAAATTTCCCATTTTCAACAACCTGCTGACATTTAATATTTGCTATCTCCATTGTATTACACATCTTCTCAACTACCTTATCTGGGTAACACTGAAGTTGAGCCTCTGGATCTGAGGTTGTCGTCTTGCTAGAGTTTAAAATTTCATCTAATTCATTGCCCCTTACTACACAAAACGGAAACATGACATCATCAGATAGAAGTACTGTTGTTGGCGCCGAAGTGTCTCCCTCCTCTACTGGTCCCCTGAACATCTCTGGACAAACTTTATCCTGTCTCATCTTTGCCTATGCCAGGTTTCCTCCTGCCATAAGCACCATGCAATGTGCAAAGCACAAATTTCCTCCTGTCCAACAGGAGGAAATTTGTAACTGGGATTGGTTTTACTTGTGGAGTTCTTTTCATATTATAGCATCTTACTCACTTGCTCAGCCGAATGCTTTACCACTGGTGGAACATATTTATTTGCCAACATGATGTCCATCTTGCTGCCAAGATGGACATCATGCTGCCACCTGATTGGTCTTTGTATCAACCCATGCTTTCCTTGTGTCTCTCTTTGCCCTTGCTTGTACCTCTGCTGGCCACAATTCGTCTTGATGCTCAGCTGCTCTCTGTCTGTCATCTCTAACCTGTTCCTGCATTCATCCTGGTTTGTTTGCTCTGCAACAGTGGTTAAGGTGATACCAAACAGTTTTACTTTCAACCTTGAGTGCAGTTGGAGTTGTCAGAACCACCTTGTATGGTCCTGTGCATCTTGGCTCATTCCACCTTCTCTTGAACACCTTGAGGTACACCCAAACTCACACTCTGGCACCTTTTACCTGTGGAAATATAGCTTTGTATATTACGGTAAGGTGCTTTACATAACCAGACAGCTCCCTTTCAAGCTGTTCAAATGGGGGTCCATTATATGGGCCTCAAAGATATGGCATAGGCATGGGTCAACCCGTTAGCATTTCATATGATGTTAGATGCGTGTTTCTTTTAGTCTGTATTCTCATACTCATCAATGCCAAAGGTAATGCTTTCACCCAATTTTTCCTGCCATCTGCACATATTTTGGCTTTTTTTGCCTTCAAACTGCCATTAGCTCTTTCCACCATTCCCTGTGACTGCGGATGGTACACACATCCAAACATTCCCCTAACTCCCAGTGCCTTAGTCACAATCTTCATCAGATCAACTACAAAATGTGGCCCATTATCTGAGCTAAGTTTATCCGGAATCCAGAATCTAGGAAACCCAACTTAGCATTGGGACTGCTTGTTGGTATTGCCTCTACCCAAATGTTGAACCTATTCACAACCACTAACATGTATATTTTCCCTTGGCCCCTTTCAATCATGTCCACACTCTATCCTCAGATGTCACAATGGTCCATCAGGTGGTGGAGTATGTCCAGTTGGTGCTGCAAAAGCTTTCCTGTTGTTATATGCTGCACACACCACACACTTATTTAAAGCCCTGGCTACCATTCCTCCCAAATATGATGACCACCATGCATGCTGAATCTGTTTCAGGACATCCCCCCTTGCGCAATGGTCTTGACCATGCGCATCTCTGATCAAGGCATGAATCCCTGAAACACTCTGAAAATGACCTGCTGGACCTTCCTGTGTGTTGAAAATTGCCCCCCTTTTTATCCAGACAAGTTTTTCATAAACACTTGCTGCCTCTTGGGTTTGAATAAGAGAGGTTAAATCCGCCCCAGGGCTCGGTTCTTCTGCCAAAATAGGTGCAATGAGGCTTAAGCGTCCTGCAGCCAACGTGCCAGCTCATATGCAAAAATGGTCACCCTTAGCTACAAGAGTGTTGGTTTTTTGATGCACTGGGCATTTGACGATTGCCAATGCTTTGAGTAAGTGCATAGCCTCTAACTGCTTCCTCGTGTGTAATAGGCGCGCCATCTGCTCTTTGAAACCCCCTTTGCTTCCAAATGTTACGATAAAAATGATACACCTCATACTCATAGGCTGAGTCAGTGTAAATATTGGCACATTTACCAGTTGCCAAGTGACAAGCGGCTGTCAAAGCTTTGATTTCTGCTAACTGAGCAGAACACATCGGTTGATGATCGTTCTCTGAACTGCATCTCACCTTTCAGCACCTGGAAAGCCCCTTCTGCCTCCTCAGTCCACTGTAAGGGAGTGACATTATTAGTCTGACCTGCTGCTCTGATTAGTGCCCTCAAAGGTGATGTTTTCAATGCATAGACGCAAAGCCATAGCCTACTGTATCCTGCGATTCCCAGAAAAGAGAGCATTTGTCCCACTTTCTGTGGTTTAGAAGCCTTTGTATTGCTTCAACTTGTGAGGGTGCAATAAATCTTTTATCACCACTTAATTCCCTGCTTAGATATTCTACCTTTGGCTGGCAAAACTGCAACTTGTCCTTACTGACTTTGTGACCACAAAGTCAGTAGCTAAAGCTGTGAGTACAGCTATTGAGTCTGCTTCACATGTTCTTTTGTTGGGCTACAGATCAACAAGTCATCTACATACTGAATAAAAGTGCTTGGAATGTTCAGATGCTGTATATCCTGTGCTAACACTCTGTTGAACACTGATGAACTTCGCAATAGCTTTAGGATGTTCGCGTCTAGGAGTACTGCTGACTTTGGTATGTAAATGCAAACAAGTACTGTGAGTCAGGGTCTATAGGCTCACTGAAAAAGGCAGAACACATATCAATCACTGTGTACCACTGTTTGTCTGGTGGGATGTTAGAGAGCAATGTGTGTGGATCTGGGACAGCTGAAGTTTCTGCATCAACAATGGTGTTAATAGCTCTTAAGTCATGCACAAAGTGGTAGTCATTAGAATGCTATTTCTTGATTGGAAAAATTGGAGTGTCGCAGGGGCTCTTAAAATTTATTAGCACACCTGCTTTTACTAATCCATCAATAGTGGGCGTAATTCCTTCCACTGCCTGCTGCTTGAGAGGATATTGTCCCTGATATGGTAATCTGACTCCCTGTTTTGATTTGATACGCACTGGCTGAGCTGATTTAATGAGTCATACATCAGTTTTGTGTTTTGACCACACACAGTCTAGTACTTTGTGCAATAGTTTCCTGTCCAGATGCTACATGCATCTGTGTATGTGCTCTTTCATTCAATAAAACTATTTCTGTTAGCACATCATTGTATGTTTTGATTGATATCAAAACAAACTGTGCTCTTGCACCTGTAGGGCTGTCTTGACCATTGGTCCCAGTTCATGTGATTCATGACCCTCTGCTACCAACACTGTCACATGAGGAATGGAATGTTGAACTTGAAACCATTCTTGTAAAGACGGTGATAGCGTTACTGCAAGCTGCTCCTAGTGGGCCTATGTAGATACCTTGGCTAGTGACTTGATATCGATATCTGTTGAGCAGCTCATTCCAGCATGTCTCATAGTCTGTATGTGTTTAATGTTCATCAAACATCAGAGTAAATGCAGTGGCAATCGAGGTTCATTGGTTTTGCTCATCTGGGACCTCACCCATGGTTCCCATGTCTTTCAGTGATGCTGCAGCATTGACCCCTGAGGAATCAACCATAGTCAATACTCCATGGGTTGCAAAAGCTTGTCTTCTTGTTGCGTCATTGCAGGCATCATTCTGTGTTATGGGTCTTCTGGAAAGTGTACAGACCATAATAGACGCTGGTCTTCCTCTTCCTTGTGGTGGACAATAGTTGTTTCTCGGTGGTGGATTCACATGTACATGGATAGGCGGAAGTGGTAGACCCGTTATGGCTGGTGGAGTCGACTGAATCACCTCAACTGAGACTTCCACTTGTGGTGCAGCTATCACTACTGAAGCTTGTATTTTTCACTTGCCTTTGTCTTTATCTTTGTCTTTTTTATGTTTTGTCAAGTCTCCCAGCTGCAGCTGTGTGAGTTTACTGGCTAATTGCCTATTTTGCTTATCTGCATCTTTCTTGTCCTTCCTGTATTGTTCAACATGGTGTACTATGTGCTCAGAGAACATCCTCATTAACCCTACCGCACAGTTCAAACATTTCTGTACTGGCTGGGGCATACTCTTTTTAACCATCAATTTCAACAGATTTTCTGTAGTTGCATTAGCATTCCATGGGCTTCTTGTTTCTTCTCTCCACTTGTGTTGGAATGTGTCTAAGAACTTCTGTACACATTCTTCTTCTTTCAATTCCTCTCCTAGTTTTGAGGGATCCATTTTCTCCGGATATTGCTATCAGTGCACTGCCCATAACTGGTTTTTATGAAACCCGCAAAACCAACATGATCCACTGTGTGTCCAGTTACTGCATGAACAAACCCTGTTTTAGTAAAAACCTCCTCTGTTCGGTGCTTCCCTGCCACATGCATCAGTAAGGCTTTAATGTCTCCCAATGGCAGTCTTGAGACACCTGTAGTCTCTTCCAGGGCTGTGATCCACTTTCCTGCTCTTCTATCAGGTCTGGCAGTCTCCCTGCTAGCCCTACCATATCCATGAACAACCATGGTACATACTGTGGCTGATCTCCCTGATCACCAATGGAACTATAGTGTGTGTATGAATTTCCTCTTCCTCTTTGCAACACTTTTCCATTACGCAGTCTCATTCAATCATGTGTCATTTGCTGCTCAATGTCGTTCAGCTCTGCTCCCGTTCTGTCCAGGTCTATCTGTCTATCTCTCACTCTCCTCCCTGTTCGCAAATGTGAATTGTCTGGGTGATGTTTTTAGGTTACTGACCTGCACTCTTCCTTCATTCTCTGGTGCTTTATGAAAATGTCCTCATCTATTTTTATCACTGTAATCTCCCCTTTTTGTTGAGCTTCCTTCCAAAACTCAGTGTGTCTCATGGTTTGTGTGGTTTGTGTTCCTGCACTCTGACCCTGATTCATTCCGTCTGCATCCTGTGATGTTAACTCTTCAGCCTACATTCTACTACTACTGGTTGGAACTCCACATGTCCCTCAATTATTACAGAGTATTCGCTGTTTCCTTCGTTACTTCCGTGCACTACAAATTGCCCTGCACTGAAGGGATTTTTATTACTTGGATAAGGTGGTGCACTTGGATAGGGTTGTGGATAGGGTGGGGGATCTAGTATAGGCCCTAACCACTCTTCCTTCTCCTTTTTATTCGTGTTTTCTTGTTTCCTTTCTGGTTCACGTGCAGACATAGTTTTAATTGCATGTCTATAACACTCACTTCTTGTTTAAACCATCCTAAAACTTCTCTCTTTCTCATCCTTTTGCCTCCACGCTTATTGCTCTCATCCTTCATTTTGTAATATTTAATGTGTGTTTCCACCTCTTCATAGCAGGCAAGATCAAAGATGCCCTCCTTTGGCCAGAGCTGACCTCCAGTTCTCTCATTACACTTTCTCATGCACTTCTGTATCTGTTTTTTATGACCTGGATGGTGTTTTATTATTTGTTTCACCGGAGTGTTCACTCCCCTATCTGCTGCACCCTCCCACATTTTTCCTGTGCTTGCACCCATATATCCCTGCCTTGCAGCATTTGATGTCAACCTTGGTATCTGGCTCTTCGTCTGCAGCTTTTGTCTTCAACAACACTATTATTTTCTCTACAGTCACACCGATTTTGTATTTTCTCTGTAAATCAAGGTCTATAGTAAACCCCTCTGCACCGTTTGAGCCTTTTGATCTAATAATCTCTCCTGACTCCCACCTTACTGTCCTTGGGCTGATGGAATTTTGCAACCTAGGATTAATCAACGATCTATCCTCCCCCCTGTATGGCAAAACCTTCTGGCACATTCAAATTAGAATTAAGTAGGAGAACTGCAGTCACCTCTGGCTCCTGGCAGAGATAGTCTAACAATGGTCTCACTGTATTTGCTGTCCACAGCTGCTGTAAAACTGACGCCCACAATATATCTGGAAATTCTGTCTGCACTTGTCTCAAATTAATCCATTTTTTTAGATGCCAAAGTTTCGAATTAATCAGTTGTTCATTCTGATAAGACTCAACCCCCTCTGAATTTATATATGTGCATTCGTACCAAAAGTGTGTTCTAATTTCTTGTGCTTCTATATCCCCAATCGATCTTCATATACCTACCTAAATAGGGCTATCCACATACCACAAATGCAAAAGCATGAATAGATAAGATTATTTCTAAGCTCATACAATTCTTTTGTTTAAATCTTTACTTATTCTCTTTCCTGGACAATCCAGGCCCATCCAGCATGCCACTCGCTTAATGTGAATAGCTGATATACTTCCTCAAAACAGAATAGATGGTATCCATAGGACTTCACACTCACTAAAGATATCCCTTCTTTAATTCCACTAAAACTAATTGGATCAATCCTCTAGCAAACACAGCACAAACAACAAGCCACAAGACTAGGAGCACATTAAGCATCCACTCAGTCTTAGTATCTTCCATTAACACATGCACATGTTAGTATCAAGTTTATTTTTTTATTCATGCACATAACCTTACACCAGCTTACCTTACACTTTTTGTAATTTTTAGGTTCTTTAGAGGAGAGGCTGTGTCCTGCTTTAGCCTGGGCGGATGCACACTGCGCTCAGACACAATTAGTATTTTGCAGAATTATAAAAGGCTCTGCTTACCTTGTTTTGGTGGCCACCAAAGGAGCTGAGCGTCAGCTACCCCATCCAAGCGTCCAGCTGCTTTGCATCCCCTCCTGGCTGGCTGGCCAATTAACTGAGGGGGAAAGAGGAAACCCTCACCAGGGCCAGTTAGGCTTGGGTCTCCACACAACAAAGTTTTAAGTTTTTCAAGTTCAACCAAGCAAATAATTAACTGAAGTCTACTGGGTCTGATGTAGTACATTTATTGCATATAGTAAAAAAGCATACAGTAAACGGAGCTGGTCCCAGGAGCCACTGAATCAGAATATGAAAGCATTCATTTTTATACTTTCCCACCAATCCTGCCCTCTGCGGAGCTTACAACCTGACCCCTACTTTCGTTTTTGCATTTGGCTTCGTCTCATAATTAATAGTGCAATATCTTCTCCAACTCTTGATATATAAAATAAGTGCATGAGTTCAAGAACAATGGTGTAACATCCATATCATTTGATTTAATAAAAAAATGATTAAATGATTCATGATACACTCTTATATTGAACATTATTATAAGTGCTGATACTGAATAATACTTGAACAGGTAAATATTTCCCACAGAGGGCAGGAGGGAGGAAAGAGAACATAGCACAATGCAGGTTCCACATAAAGATGTAAAATTATAATAAGACTAATAATAAAACTAATACTTATAATAAAAGGGCTAATAATAAGACTCAATATAATAATAATAATAATCGAAGCAGCAGTGCGTGTTGAGCATGGGGGCAATAGGTGGTTCGCAGTTACAGATCCAGACTCTGCAGCTACAGAGGCAGAAATATCTGCACAAAGCGACAGGAGGAGAGAGGAGAGAGATGACAAAGCACCAAACTCTGCGAGAGAGAAGATGCCAAGAGAGGAGGAGAGAGGAGCTTGATGCATCACGGGAAGTCCCCCGGTAGACTAGGCCTATAGCAGCATAACTAGGGGATGGTTCAAGACAAGCCTGAGCCAGCCTTAACTATAAGCTTTATCAAAAAGGAAGGTTTTAAGCCTACTCTTAAATTTGGAGAGGGTGTCTGCCTCCCAGACCCAAACTGGAAGAAATTTCCACAGTAGAGGAGCCTGAAGCTGAGGACTCTGCCTCCCATCTACTTTTGGAGATTCTGGGAACCACAAGTAAGCCTGCATTCTGGGAGCACAGTGTTCTAGTGGGATAATAGTGTACTACGAGCTCTTTAAAATATGATGGTGCCTGACCATTGAGGCCTTTGTAGGTGAGGAGGAGGACTTTAAATTCTACTCAGGATTTTGCAGGTAGCCAATGCAGTGATGCTAACAAAGGAGAGATATGACCTTTTTCATAGTTCCTGTCAGTACTTGTGCTGCAGCATTCTGGATTAGCTGGAGAGTATTTAGAGAGTTGTTGGGAAAGCCTGATAATAAGGAATTTTAATAATCTAGCCTAGAAGTAACGGAAGCATGGACTAGTTTTTCTGCATCTTTTTGAAACAGCATGTACCTGGTTTTTGCAATGTTACGTAGGTGAAAAAAGGCAGTCCTTGAAGTTTGTTTTATGTGGGAGTTAAAGGACACACCCTGAACAAAGAGAACTCCAAGATTCCTAATGGTGGTGATTGAGGCCAGGGTAGTGTCATCTAAATTAACTATATCAATAGATAATGAATTTTCGGAGGAGTTGGGGGCCAAGTACAATAACGTCAATTTTTTCTGAGATTAAAAAAAAGAAAGTTACTGTTCATTCAGTTCTTTATGTCCCTAAGGCATGCTTGAAGTTAAAACTTCCTTAAGCAGCCTGGTTGGGATGGGGTCTAAAAGACAGGTTGATGGTTTAGATAAAGAAATTTTTGAAATTAGTCGGTGAAGGTCAATGGGAGGCTAAATATGTCTGGTTTTACAGCTGTTTCTAAGGTTCCTTTGTTTGAAGATAAATCGGTGCTGGTTGAGGGCAGGAGGTGGTTAAGTATTTCTCTAATAGTTAGAATTTTTATCATTAAGGAAGCTCATGAAGTTATCACTAGTGAATGCTATAGGAATACATGGATCCATAGAGCTATGACTCTCTGTCAGCCTGGCTACAGTGCTGAAAAGAAAGCTTGGGTTGTTTTTATTTCCCTCTATTAAAGATGAGTAATAGGCTGCCCTGGCATTACAAAGGGCCTTCCTATAAGTTTTACGACTATCATGCCAGGCTAAGTGGGATTCTTCCAGTTTAGTAGAAAACCATATCCTTTCAAATTTTCGCATTGTTTGGTTTAATATGCGGGTATGGGAGTTAAACCATGAAGCTAACCTCTGTTGTTTTGTTACCTTCTTTTTTCGAGGGGCAATAGAGGCAAGTGTCATTCTCATTGAGCCTGCAGCACTATCAAGATGATCAATTTGGGAGGGACTAAAGTTAGTATAGGAGTCCTCTTCTATAGTGAACATGGTGGTGAATTAAGTGCTGATGGAATCACTTCCTTAAATTTAGCTACAGCACTGTCAGTTAGAAATCTAGTAAAGACATTTTTACCTAATGATGTGTAGTCCAGTAAAAGTAATTCAAAAGTTATAAAATAATGGTCTGATGAAAAAGAATTCTGTGGAAAGACTATTAAATGTTCAATTTTGATGCCATATGCCAGAACATGGTCGAGGGTGTGATTAAAACAGAGTAGGTTTATTTACACTCTGAGTGAAGCCAATTGAGTCTAATAATGAGATAAATGTAGTGCTAAGGCTATTATTATCAACATTCACATGAATATTAAAATCACCTACTATAGTAGTATACTGTAGTATACTAGTAGTATGGTAGTATACTACTATATATTTAATGATCATCAGATTCAGCTGCAGGCAAAATCTGAATTCAAAGATACGGAATGTTACCGAAAGCATTAACATTATCACAGCCCTGCACCCAGGTGCCCATTCATGATCTCCAGGGACTTCAATCACATGACACTGGACATGTTACTTTTTGCACATTTGCATTTGTACATTTTACATCTAATCACCTGCTTTGTTTTTGTAATCAGAATAACAATAATGTTAATGATAATCATAATAATAAAGTTTATTTATATAGCACTTATCAAAACAGACTACAAAGTGCTTCACAAGGATATAAAAAACCCTCAACAAACACATGCAGACAAATTCCTCAAAATTGAGGGAATAAGGTATAGAAAATAAATCTTCAGAAACAAAACAATAAAAATAAGAAATAAGAAATGTAAAATTGTAAGAAATATTTAAAAGTGATTACTCAAAAGCCCTTTGAAAAAAAAAAAGTATTTTCAAAAGCAATTTAAAAGAAGATACTGATTTTGCAAATCAGAATTAATCGGGCAGGTTGTTCCACAGTTGTGGTGCCCTAACAGCAAAAGCTCTGTCCCCTTTAGTCTAATATCTTGTCATGGGAACTACCAACAATTACGTGCAGGTTGATAAGGTGGCAAGTAGTTTAAAAATTATAGTCTGGGTCTTGGCCATGAAGTTCTTTAAAAGTCATAAGAAATTTAAGAGAATCTTAAAAATGATTCTACAATAAACTGGTAGCTAATGTAGAGACATTAAGAAGGGACTCATATGATCACTTTTCTTAGTTTTTGTTAGTAGTCTGGCTGCCGCATTCTGTACTATTTGAAGTTTATGAATTGTTTTCTGATTTGTGCCAGTTAGGAAACCATTATAGTAATCTAAATGTGTGGAAATTAAAGCATGTATGATGGTTTCCGTGTCTTCTGAGGCTCAGATATGAACGGATTTTAACAATGTTCCTTAAATGATAGGTAGGTAAGCAAGGGCTGAACTTTCCTAGGCCAATAAGAAAGCAAAACACCAGTGTGCACAGAGGATTCAAAACGACTTTTTGATACTAGGGACACGAGGTGCATGTGGCAAGGCATCCGGGCCTTAACAGTCTACAAGACTATACCACAGGCCAACGACATTGACACCCACCTCTCTGACATTCTTATTTACTTTTGTGCATGGTTTGAAGCTCTAAAAGATAAGATGGCATGTAAAACCACTCCCTCCCCGAGGAGCAGGTAATCTGTCTGGATTCAGGCGACACGAGGAGGACTCTATCCAGAGTCAACCCATGCAAAGCTGCAGGCCCAGACAGAATACTACCCTCCCCATATCACTGGACCCTCTCTAGATTACACACCATCCCAACGGCTCCACCAATGATATAATTTCCTTCATCCTGCACTCAGCCCTATCAAACCTGGACATTAAGGACACTTATGTTAGAATGCTGTTAAGTGATTTAATTTCAGCACTCAACACAATCATCCCACAGCAGTTGGTGAGGAAAATTTCCCTACTCGGCCTTGACATCTCACTCTGTAATCGGATTCTAGACTTTCTTATATAGAGACCACAGACAGTACGCATGCCTGTGCTCAAGCACCCCAAAGGCTGCATGCTAATCCCACTGCTGTTCACGCTGCTCAACCATGACTGTTCTGCCAAGTCTGAATCCAATTACATCATCAAGTTGGCTGATGACATGACAGTAATGGACCTCATCAGCAAGAATAATGAAACTTCATACAGACAGGAATTGGAGCAACTGGTGAGATGGTGCAACCTATCTCTTAATGTAGGTAAGACAAAAGAGACACGCACATGCATATACATATGATGGACAATGGACAATCCTGCACCATCACTTTATACTGGCCTATCATCACGGCTGTGCCTCTTATTATTTATTTATACTATGTATAATTACCACTGCTACATATTGTTAGGCATTATTTTTTATTAATATACCATAATATAGACCATATATACGAATAACATATCATTCTTACTATTATACTACTACTTTTATTATACAATTATAATATATACAATTATTACTATTATTATTAATATTATTATTATATTATATATACTAATAATAATATATACTATTACTTTTATCTTTATATTAGTTTTTACAGTTAGAGTGGCACAGTGACAACTACAGTAAAAAAACATTATTTATATATTATATTGTATTTTGTTCCATAATCATTCTCAATAACCATATTGAGATATTCTGCTCTGCTGTTTTACTTGCTAGTATTTATTATTTTATAATGTCAGTCATGGCTACTTACTGTGTTTACATTCAGGTTTGCATACAGTGCCCTTAAACGCCAGCAGTCATATGCAACAGAACCGCCTTCGTGGCTTTGTTTTATGTTGTATGTTGTGTTGCACTGTGTTAGCACTTTGCTCCATGAGAACAACATTTCATTCAGCTGTATAATTTGTATGTGGATGAATGACTTGACTTGACTAGTAAACCGTTGGGCCACCATGTTCCACCAGAACAGCTTCAATGCACCTTGGAATATATTCTACAAGTGTATTAAGCTCCACTGGAGGGATGGAACACCATTCTTCCAAAAGATATTCCCTCATTTGGTATGGTGATGATGATTGTGGAAAGCGCTGTCTAACATGTCGGTCCAAAATCTCTCATAGGTGTTCAATGGGATTGAGATCTGGTGGCTGTGAAGGCCATAGCATATAATTCACATCATTTTATACTCATCAAACCACTCAGTGACCTCTTGTGCTCTATTGATGGGAGCATTGTCATCCTTAAAGAGACCACTCCCATCAGGATCGAAATGTTTCATCACAGGATAAAGGTCATCACTAATAACAACTTAGTATTGGTTTGCAGTGTCCCTTCCCTCTAAGGGGACAAGTGGACCCAAACCACACCAGCAAAATGCCACTCACAGCATAACTGAGCCACCGGATCCACCCAAGCATTCAGGCCTGTACCGTTCTCTTGGTGTATGCCAAAAATGCACTCACCCACTTGTCGAGAATATGATGAAGGATTACTCTTCTGACCATATCACTTCTTTTCACATCTCTGTAGACTAGTGCCTATGGTTTTTGCTGATCATGTTCTGCATTGACATTCTCAGTTACCTGAGGAAGAGTTGCACTTCTGTTTTTCCTTACATATCGCACTAATGCACGAGAATCATAGTCATCAAATGTGCGCTGTATACCACAATTTCCAATGGTATTTACTGATGTCTCTTCGTAGATCTAAATTCAGATGCTACTTTAGTACAGAGAGAGTTAAAATGGTGCACCGAATTATCATCATCTAATGCATTGGTAATAATATTACTGGAAAGAATGGAAGAGAATTTTGATGGGGTGTCTTCATTAAAGATGCTAGAATGCACCATCTGTGGTTGATGTATTGACTCACTCTGGAGGACATTATCAAATGCAGTATGGGGTCAGATACATAAAGGTCAATAGAATTTAATGTATCAATATTAACACCAAGAATAAAAACCCAATCCAAAATATGTGCATGATTATGTGTAGGCCTTGTAATATAATGTATTAGATTAAAATAACTTGTTATATTTAAAAAATCAGTGGGAAAAGGATCAGATGGATCGTCAATATGAATATTAAAATCACCAGCTAAAACAATTCTGTCAAAAGTAAGCACAATGGTAGATAGAAAGTCAGAGAAAAATAGTAAAAATTGTGGGATAGGTCAAGGTGGACATAAAGTTGAACACACAAATGGCAGAGATTTCACATGTAATGCGGAGGGCAATCACCCCAAAACTATTATTATCAGACACTATTATGGGACAGCATTTAAAACATTTGTGAAAAACAACAGCTACTCAACCAGCACGACCATTTGATCTAGGCTGACTAAAACAATCATGAGAAAGAGGGCATAATTCCTGTATCTGGCATTGATCACTGAGTTGCAGCCATGTCTCTGTTAAAAAACACAAAATCGCTAGTTATTCAGATAAAAATTTCTTGCCAGATACGTTCCCATAAAGTGACCTTTTATCCAGTTTTAAGCCACATTTTTATGATTCACGTTTTAAACCTTGGTTATCTTTTAAGTGGATGAAGGATTATAGTCATCGGTGGTCTGGATTTTCAGCTCTCAGTGAAATGAGCTGAGAGTAAAGAGTAAGTGCTTGTAAAACACAGATTTTTAATGAGAAACAATTTTATAAAGACAATTTTAACTTGTTCTTTTTTAACAGAGATGGAATCCACCCCAGCTTCGAGACCCTGCGTGCATTGTCAGTGAACATTCTTCATACTATAAACACTGCCTCACATGCCTGACTAACTAACAAGCTCATATGCTTAATGTCAACAACCATTTCTAGCCATTCTTCCTCGCCATCCCCCTCAACAATAAACTACCTCTATCGACATGGAGCTCCACTGTTGCTGAATTCTGTATCTTCCAAGAGCGACTGTGTGACAAGTCTGGTTTTTAGTAATGTGCGTCTCAGCAAATCAATGTCACTCTCAGGCATTCAGACCTAAATTTGACCTATTAAATATACGATCTTTAATTAAAGCATCTTTTATAAATGATGTGATTTCTGGGCAAAAAATTTACTTCTTGTGTCTGAATTAAACTTAGCAGCTACTTAATGACGAGTTAACACTAAACCAAGCTACCCCCCCTGGGTTTGTGTGCGTTGAAAAGGCACGTACATCTGGGCGCAGTGGTGGTCAGTGCTCCATCGCTCAATAGTCAAAACTGTGCCTATACAACAAACTACCTCATTTGAATATCTTGCTCTGAAATATGCTGGTTTGCAGCTACTGTTACTTTTGCTCATTTACCATCCTCCCAGAAAATCTTCTGTTTTCGTTAGTTAACTGTCTTAGCTGCTTACATCTGTCTGTTCTATGTACCCTTCCATTTTTTTAGTTGGTGACCTGAACATTCATGTGGAATTTGTCGGCCCCTCTCGTATTTCTCCATGCAACCCACATGGCATGGATTTAACAGTATCAGATCATAAGACTGTCCTTTTCAATGCTAGAATCACTGCCCCCTATCCTTGGATTTGCCTCCATGTGTGGTCCTGTATATGATAGTGCCTCTCATACTATCACATACAGGAACATCAAGAGCATTAGCAAACCTGCTCGAATGGATATGTGGGAGACTTAGCTCATTTATGATTACACAATCAAGTGATGAACTGGTCTCTACATAATGTGCTGTTCTTAATGGTTTGGCGCTTCCCTAACTAACCAATCCTCTCCATTCCTACACACCTACTCAATCTCTATGTTCCCCTGATGTCCATCTACTCTCCACTCCCCTCTCCAGGCTCCACACCATGGGCAACAGGGCCTTCAGTGCAGCTGTCCCTAACCTCTGGAATGCTCTCCCTCAGGGTCTGCGCCAGTGCACATCTGTTGTTTCTATTAAATTGCAACTAAAAACTCATTGTTGGTGTTGTTGTTTTTATCTTGTTTTATGTATTGAATTTCTTATTGGAATTGTAAAGTGTCACAATAAAAATCTTGTTTGAAACTGATTTTTCAGGAAAAGACCTAGTTTTACTGAGGTACTACAGGGATTTATGTAATCAAGCTATTTACATTTTTCTTAACCCTTGATTTGGCAGGTCTGTGTCCCCATATCACAGGGACAGCAGAATCTGTATTCATTGGACACAAGCAGAGTGGGCATATGAATCAAATGGTTGGAACTGCAGCTTAGAATGCTGGCAAATGGGACTACCATACAGGTGGGGGGAGCTAGCTGTCTGGCATGCACACTGTAGCCACGTTTGGAGGCTGAGGGTCCTACTCAACCATTCAACTCCTTGTCGTAGGTTTAGGATTTGGCCAAAGATATAAACATTTTTGCCACTGTCGTGAAGAAGATTGAGAAGGTTGGCTATATCATGGTTAGGCAGTTCTGACTGTCGCAGTGCTGTGCTGTTTGAGCAAACATGAACTAATATGTTGCAGACGTGTGGATATTAATCAAGGAGTTTGGGGAGCTTTTTTGCGATATCCAGCACTTTAGCACCCGGAATGCAGTGTTTGATAGCAGATTTTGCTCTAACATTCCTGATTATGGAATCCCCAAAAATTAGGGTTTGAGGTGGATGTCACTTTTCCAAGTACCTCACCGGCCATGGTCCTCCTGCTGCTGAAACAATTCTGTCAAGGTGGAGGTTCTCTGGGTCAGGGTCTGTCAAATCTGAATGGTGAGGTGAGTGGAGGTATGACTTATTGGGACCGGTGGTGGTCACAATACACGTACAAAAACTGGGCCCGCTGCAAAGATCAGACTCCGGTAGGTTATGCTTGGTGTAGCTTCTCTCATTTAGATGAATGGTTTCACTCAGCCGCAGCAGCTGTCTCTCTGATAAGTTCAAATCCAGGCGTCCGTTTACTAAAATCCTTCAGACAGTTAAAAGCAACCATGATTTAAAAAGCAGGACGTAAATATGAGGCATAAAACTGAAGAAAAGGTCAGTTTAAGACAGTTTTTCTGGCAGCTTCTCCAGCAGGGAACAACAATACAAACACATGCTCAGTATTGTTATTTTATAGTAGTTGTACTTTTATAATTACTTACTTTGTCTTTCCTAACTGCAGGTTGAGCAATTGTAACAAAGAAATTTCTCTGCAGAGATCAATAAAATACTTTTGATTCTGATTCTGAGCTTACCTTGGTAAATGAAAAAGTGTGGTCACATGTAGTCACTATCGTCCTCCTCATAATCATCATCCTCACCATTATTATTGTGATCCTCTTCATCATCATAACAACAAGCTTTTTGTTAAATAGCTCTTCTCCATCTTCCTCATTCTGCTTTGTGCTTGTTCTCCTGACTTTGTTGTCGGACCGGAGTGACAGCCTCCCATCTAGCGGTGCAGAACTGTCCCTCCCTGAAACAGAGGATGATATTGTCTTGCCTCCCATCACTTTCCACAGACAGTCCACAAACTCCAAAGACTTTCCAGTCATATCCCTGTCCAGTTTGTCCCAGGCTGCAACCACCCAGTCCACATGCAGTTGGGGTCTGGGGCTCTTAAGTAATCTCCAGCTGTGTATTCCATATCAGCCATTCACTCTTACTAGGCAACATGCAGACTCTACTTGAAAGGCTGGCCCCAAATCTCAACAATGGAGGTGGTGCATACAAAGCTAGCACAACCCACAGAGCGACATTTGTGGGAAATTTACCAAGTTTAAATAAACTGGAAAGATCCTTTAATGCAAAGTCTTATTCAACGACCTGCATGCGTCTTTGGGAGCACACGCTGACTTAGCCACTTGTCCTGTTGCACCACTGTTATTAAGAAACTCCTTGCAAAGTTATTTGACTGTCAGTAATGTTATCTGACGTTACCTGTTCTTAGAGGAAACAGATTCATGGACTAATTGATCCACTATCCACTGAGAATCACACAATCTGCGGGAACAAAACAGCTGAGACAAACTATGAAAACATGCAGGATGCACGCCGACATTTATAAAAAGGTAAGTTAATGTAACTATCAAGTGCTGTGGAGGTAATATTAGCGTTACTTTCAGTCGGCTGTCTTAAATATTGCTATCAGGAGGAGTGAGTAAATTCCAGGATTAATGTTGGCGTTCCATGTAAATTGTCCTCTAGACGTTTGCTAAACAAAGTACACATAGATGGCGACAGCTGTAGCCTCAAAATACACTGAAGTGAAATGTATGACCAAAATGAGACATGTCACTGATGAAAACTAGACTAACATGTCTTTAGTTTTTGTTGACTAAACCTATACTAAAACTAACAAAAATCAAATGACTAAAATTTGACTAAAACGTAATCAAAACCACCTGTCAAAATTAAAACTGGTTTAGAGAATGTTCAAAGAATATACAGAGGACATGAGCTCAGTGTGTCAATGTTGCCAATGTTACAATGTTACAGCCACGATAATACTACAAAATTCCTGCATTGAGTACCTTTACTTTTGAAACATTTTGTTAATGATACTTGCACTTAAGTAATGTGTTAATGTTAATGCACTTTTACTCAAGCAATATTTTCAGTGCCTGACTTACTTGTACTGGAGTATGTTCTAGACCTGCTCTGTATGAAAAATGCCCTGAGGTAACTTCTGTTATGATCTGGCGCTAAAAAACTAACATTGACTTGACTTGACCTGACTTACAGTGTAATATTAAAACTTTTATTTAAGTAAAAGCCACCACAGGGCCGCCTGTTCCATTCCCAAAACAGCCCGTATATCATTCAAGGATAATCTCTCTCCAGGTCATACTCATGCGCACACACACACACACACACACACACACACACACACACACACACACACACACACACACACACACACACACACACACACAGACAGACAAACACACTATACAAATTAACAGTAACATGCAGTGAAATCATTTTGTGGCTCTATGCATTTAGACCACAGAGATACTGTCTCATGTTAAACATGGCACTTTAAACATCAGCTATGTGTAACTTCGGTGTCACAGGTTCTGTTTCCAAAAATAACTTCTCTGTATCCCTGTCAAGCTATACTTGAGAAAGACACTGAAAGCTTGTGTGTGTTTCATAAGGATAATACAAAAAATTGCAAACAGGCTTTTGGGTAGGTGTGATACCTACCCAAATGGAGAGTAAAAGGCTATAAGAGGTGAGTTAACTTTGACATTTTAAGCTAGTTAGTGTATTATTTTTGTTTTGTATAATTTTAGAGTGTAAAAAAAGAAAGGAGCACCATACAAAAGTTTGGACACCCCAAAGCACAGGGAACATTTCATTGGTTGAGGGAAGAATGGATTCAATTATATACCAGCAATTTCTGGGAGCAAACATTATACTATCTGTAAAAAAGCTAAAGATGAAAAGAGGATAGCTTCTACAACAGAATAACGATCCTAATCACACCTCAAAATCCATAATGGTCTACCTCAAGAGGCCCAAGATGAAGGTTTTGCCATGGCCCTCACAGTCCCCGACCTAAACATCGTTGAAAATCTTTGGATAGACCTAAAAAGAGCAGTGAATGCAAGACAGCCCAAGAATCTCACAGAACTATAAGCCTTTTGCAAGAATGAATGGGCAAAAATCCTTTAAGCAAGAACTGAAAGACTTTTAGCTGGCTACAAAAAGCATTTACAAGCTGGTGAGTTAACTAAGTGTGGGTGTTTATTTTCACTGGTGATTATACTATTTGACAAATGTGGACTCAACATCAGTAGTGGATGACAAGGACATTCTGTTTTCTGGCCATTATGACAAGAAATCTTCTCCTGAGGAAGGCACTGCAGAGTTGATCGTAGTCTGTTCCGTAGTGAGTTGGTTTAAATGTTGCTGTGCTAAATTCAGTATTGACATCCAGGACTAAGCTAGCTGTGGAATGGTGGATATATTCAGGAGATCTATTTGGTAATTATGAGTTAAATATTAGGACAGGCAGATCAAACAGACTGGCTGAGCTATTGGTGATAAGTATCTGGTAAAAATAAAGTAGATAGGATCAATGATTGGTGTAGACTGATAGAGGTATGCAAGGCAGGTATTAAGCTGGATTTATACTGTTGTGTTAAGGGGCTACACCATACCTATGGTGCGCCCCTCACAAAAGAACTACACATAGGAGCTACGGTGTCGACAGAGATACCACACGGGGACAGAAAGAACTGTGATTGGCTGCTTTTGTTTTCCCCTAGATGTTTCTGATGCTGATGGAGTTGGTGAAAAGTGAAGACAGCATAGTCGTCTTATTTTTAGTAACAAATATCTAACATGGTGTTTACATTGCAAACTTGCTCACCGCAATCACTGCTATGCATGAATGAATAAACCTAAACACATTGATGGCATGATGTTAGCCTTCTATTCAGTAACTACACACCCAAATACAGTTATACCTGTTATACAGTTACCTGGATGTAACTCCAGTTCTATAAATCTATGTTTGTAGCTCAGTTGCTCTGTATGACAAATTACATGAAAGAATGTAAACACAGCTACTGTGGGGAATAGTAGCTGTTGTATGCGTCTGACATTGCATAGGTCATATTAATGCGGGAAATCTGACTCTTAATTATAAATCAAAACCTACGACAACGGGTGTCCTGCATAGTCCCATAGTCCCATAGTCCTGAGTTTATGGATTGTTACTTATTTGGAAAGTTAAGATTTATGTGAATGTTTTAATATGTAATAGTTGGTTCCCTTTTCCTCCAAATGGTCCTTCTTCTCATCTTCCTGTTTCTCCTTCTTCTCTCCTTTTTCTTCTTAGTTTTCATCGACCAAAGCCATTTTGCAGCTGCCTACATCTTATCAGGGTAAAGAGCAGAAAGACATTTACACTTAAGAGAAAGAGGAAGAGAGAGTGGTAATCTTTAAGACTCCAGACACTGCTGGTTGTTGTTGGTCCAAAGCATGTATTCACCACAAAAAAAAGAAACAAAAACAGAAAAAGAAAAAAAACATGTTTTCTGACGCACAATTGGTGGCTGGATAGACAAAACTGAGCATGATGTTCAGTCGTCATACATGGAAACTCTCTTGGTTGCTCTATCAATGCTTCCAAAAAAAAGTATTGAAATTTCACGATATTTGAAATTTGAAATTTCATAAGCTAATTAAAGGTTCTTCTATAAGATATACTGAAATAAACAGACTGATAGATTATAACAAAGATCTAATACACTATGAAAGGGGAAAACAGAAATTTCATAAAAGCTTTTTTCCTTAAGATTTTCATTATATCACACCCCATTTATGATTTATTTATGGTCGTCATTTTATCAGCAATAGCCACCCAATGTATTTAGTTTCTGTAATTATCTTTGTATATAGTAGTTTTCAGTGTAAATCTGAAATGCTGAGTCTACATTTCCCGCAAAGGATTCAAATTACCTACACACACATTAGGGATTCACAGGAAAATTTGCACCCATGTACTTAATTTTTACTTATTCATTTCATCTAATTCCTTTCACTGAGGGCTCTCCCTACAGCTATATCAGAGCTATTTTTCACTGAAGTTAGCGCTTATATGTGTCGTTGGTCAGGTGTGTTGAAACAAGTTTCATTTGGAATGGAACCTGTAATAGAGTTGCAATGTGGGAACGACTGCTGGTTTTAGAAGTGTTTTTCTCCTTTCCTTATTCCCATTTCAATTTTTCTTTCAACAATATTCTCAGTGTTGCTTAACATAATGAGACAGGACTCTCCCAGATGATGTAACGATCATATAAGTTTTTGTTAGAACCACCAGTTTCACTGTTTTCAACGTTGTTTCTGAAAAACCATGATTTATCCATCATTTTGGCGTGGTGGACAGCACTTAGTAGGACAGCGCAGAAGCACTAATCATGGCAGCACAAGAACAGGCACTCAGTACAAGACTAATAGAGGCGGGGATCTACCACACCAGACAGGACCATCTTTGCAGGCTGTGCAAAGATGCTCCTGAAAAAGTTCAACACATTGTAACAGGGGGTAAGATGCAGGCAGGAACAGTGTACATGGAATGCCATAACCAAGTGGCTGGCATAGTGTACAGGAACATCTGCACTGAGTATGGGTTGGAGTTCCCAAGGTCACAATGGAAGACACCACCTAAGGTGGTTGAGAATGACATAGCTAAGATCCTGTGTGACTTCCGAATTAAGACTGACAAACTGGTGATGGCTAACCAACCGGACATCGTGTTGATCGACAATAGACAGAAGAAGGCAGTAGTGATAGACGTAGCGATCCCAAGCAATAGCAACATCAAGAGGAAGGAACACGAGAAGATCAAAAAATACCAAGGGTTGAAGAAAAGCTACAAAAGTGGGGAGTAAAAGGCGACAGTGGTGCCAGTGGTAATTGGAGCACTGGGAGTTGTGACCCACAAACTGGGAGAACATCTGAGGTCTCTGTCCAGAAGAGTGCAGTCCTATAAACAGCTAAGATACTGCTCAGAACCCTCAAACTCTGGGAGTTTTCTTCACCAAGGTAAGAATTCTGCAATCATCCACTTCAGTTGTCTTCTGCGGTCTTCCAGGCCTTTTGGTGTTGCTGTGCTTGCCAGTGCATTCCTTCTTTTTAAGATTGTACCAAATTGTTAATTTGGCCACTCCTAAAGTGACTGATAGGATTATCAGACATATTGATATCTGATAATGCCCAATTACCACTGAGCCTCTGAATTGAGGGTCTATGTATAAAAATGACTGTAATTCCTCAACGGTTAATGTGACATTTTTGTTAAACCCCTTGAATTAAAGCTGAGAATTTACACTTCAATCACATCTTGATGGCTTCATTTCAAATCCATTGTGGTGGTGTGCAAAGGCAAAATTATGAAAACTGTGTCACTGTCCAAATACTTATGGATGCTAATTGTAGGTATAACCAATGCAGTGTAACACAACAGCCCTGCAATAAATCTTCTAGTCATGAGGATTAGAATGCTGAGTTTTCATTGAATCTGTTTAAAAGGATTTTGTCAACTTTATTTCATATAAATGGGATTTAATAAACTGGCAAGTGACTGTATGTGTCATATCAATCTTTTTGAATTTGTGGTCCAGCATTTTCTGATTAATTATCTCACAAATAGTGTCTATTATTATTATTATCAAAAAAACATAGCAGTGGTGATGTGGAAATTAGATGATAATGATTGGATACTTTGAATTAAATATTTAACTATTAATGAGATAACAAGCATGTTTTGAATGGGCACTATACTAATGACTTGAATTCTGTACTCTATCATATATTCTCTGTAACTACAGATTTCCTTAGCCTTCACTTCTGGCTAGTACCAATATGAGAAGGAAAACCAAATGTGAAAAACTTTCCCTGTCAGAACAAAGTCCCTGTAGAATTATGTGGAAACTGACTTCCCCTAGTCAGGCTAAGCTAAAGGGAACTTAGGTGTGGTTTTGCACCTGCACATGGCATGGAAGGACAGCATATTTGTTTTCTTCCAGTAGTCTTGCATCCTGCTCCATTGCCAGTTGTCTCAACTTTGTCAAGCCACTGGATCAAGGTGGATCAGGACAAGAGATGAGCTTAATCTGCACAACTCAAAGAGCGAGATAACACTCCTGATACTTATCTCTTCACTCATGCTCACATAATTATTATTTATAGTATACTTAAGAAGTAGCAGGTCAGATGGGCCAGACAAATAGAACTCCCAAAATGGCTTTTATAAAATGGCTTTTATACTGCTAGCTAGCTCAGTGTAAACATCCAGCAATACGCATAGGAGAAACTTCTGAATGAGCAACATGGTGAAGCATCATTGAAGCAATAAGCAAACAATCAGGCAGGAAAGTTAGAATTGCTGGCACTTTCTTACAATAAATGAGTTCTGGTCTCATGTGCCATTATTGTGGAAGAACCAAAAATCATTCCATTTATTGCTAAACAAGAAGAAAGAAAATACCCATAAATAACACCCCAACAAACTACAGAAAGCTGATGGGCTGGCCAAAGTTAACAAAATGAAGGGAAGCCATTCAGACCAGCCAACAAATGGTTATAGGATCTGGTGTGTTCCCTCTATCTTATCCTCTTTGATCTCATCTCTCTGTGCCCTTCTGCTATCTCTTTGCTTTCTGCTTGTTCCTGTCTCAAGGGAAAACTTCACAGCTCATCAAATAACTACAGGGGTCAGAGGTTTGGTTCTGACAGTCAAGTACATTCACTTCTGTGAATTGGGCTGTTAAACCCTTTTGGTGACTCACATTTGTACAGTCTCACAGAAAATGTGTTATATTCAAGTGCACTGAAAGCACAGGTGAATTTATTTTTTGTGTATTGTGTATTTTTTGTGCATAGTTTTTGTGTGTGTATGTGTGGGGGCCTTGTTTAACTATATATGCAAGGTCTGAAAGCCTGGAGCCCACTTTAAATGGCTGTTTGAGGGTTAAGACTTGGATTTAGGGTTAGGATTAGAATTAGGTTTCGGTTAGGGTAAGGGTTAGGGTTAGGTGTTCAGTTATGATGGTTAAGGTTAGGCTAAGGGGCTAGGGAATGCGTTATGTCAATGTGTGTGTGTGTGAGCGAGTGCGGATAACATAAGCAGAAATGCTAAGCTACTTGTGAGATTTTATGATGTCATGTATTTTGATGGGTAAAAGATGCGAAAGAAATTAAGTTTTCTTATTTTCCTGTATATACACAGCGTAATATTTTACAGTTGTGGTATATTGGAAGGGTTACATATATTATCTTTGTATTTTTTAAATCAACTGCATATATTGAGAAAAAAATAAAAATAGAAAAAAAGAGAACAAATAAAGGGAAAAATGCGACAAGATTCCAGACAAACACAAGTCTGTCAATGGAGATGTTAGTGTAATAATTTTAGTGGGCAATAATGGAAATTACAGTGTCTCACGTGTCCAGGTAAGACAGGGGCACAAACTCTGCCCTGTATTGATCTAACATGAATTTAGGGTTTTATTAAACTGACCTAGAAATGGCTCTCAAATGTTTTCCATATACTGAGTGTATGCAAATATACGGGCAGTATATAATGGGTAACATGTCACCACAGTGTGACAATGTGGAAAATAAGATCTCCAATTAAGAAAATTGAGATTTCTTTGATGTAGTAACAGATTTGGAGATGGCGGGTAATGTGAGTTTGGAAGTTTAAATTTATAACATAGATCAGTATTATTATGAATATCTAATCATGAATTATACAGAGATCTGAAAAACACTGAAGATATCTAAACTGGTACACATAGATGAGGACTCAAGTGCACGACTCTGGAGACAGTTCAGTAGTCAAAACGTCTTTACTCAGAGAAAAGGATTTGACACACAAAAAGTCAGTCAGTCTGACAAACAATCCAAAAAGGGCTAGGCAGAGCGAGGTCAAAAACACAAGCAGAGATCAAGAAAACCAGGAACACTAAACACTAGGAAAAGGCTGGAATGCTTGACACTAGGAACAAAGACAAACTAGCACAGGGAGCTGGGAGCACACAGACTAAATACACAAGGGAAGCAGGGGTCATTGGACACAGGTGAAACACATCAAGGCGGGGCATACAGTTTTGCTATGTTTCACCTATGGTGGCACATCTGGTTCCCTCATTCTTCATGGAGATTACAGGGCTTAATGTTAGTAGTTTGATGTTATGATGCGTAAATCAGTCAACTTCAGTGTGTGTAATTTCCTATATCCTACGTGGGTGTAGATTATCCCGCTTATATAATACTACGGCTACTTTTCAGTGATTAAATATGATATAAAATATAACATAGCGTGCATAGAGTGCAGCATAAAGACAGGAAGCAGGGGGGAAACAGTTAGCCTGGTTCTGGTCCACAGTGAAATAATAAATAATAAATAATAAATAATAAACCTTTGCAGCTTATTTACATGATGTACAGATGTGGCTAAAAGTGTTGGTACCCTTACACCTCACTGAAGCAATGCTCTGTTCTTCCTGCAAAATATGGAAATTAAAAGCTTTTTTGTCATGCATACCTGCATTCCTTTAATTGTCCATACAAGAAAAAAGAGATGCAGTGAAAAGAGCTGAATTCTCACCTTAATCTGCAAACATCATCTAAAATTGCCTAGACTAAATGATTGGTAACCCGTAGGAGTGGTGTTAAATAAGTGGATTGTAGTAATATCACAGGTGTCTTCAGTCTTAAAATCAGTCACTCAGCCTATTTACATGGAGAAAAGTCCTCATCGTGCTGTTTGGTATCATTGTGTGTACCACACTGAGCTGAGCAGCTTGATGTTCCTATGAACACAAATGCTAATATTATTAAGAAGTTTAAGGCCTGTGGGACCATAGCCAACCTCCCTGGACGTGGCCACAAGAGGAAAGTTGACCCAGACTGTCCCCAGAAGGACAGTTTGAATTTTCGAAAAACACCTAAACACATTCAAACTGACCTCCAAGATAAAGGTATAACAGTGTCCAGTCACACCATACGTCACTTTCTGAATGAAAGTGGGCTCCATGGAAGAAGATACAGGAAGAGCCCACTTTTGAAAGAGAAACATAAAAAAGCCCAATTGGAGTTTGCTAACATGCATGTTGAAGAGTCACAGTGCTTCTGGGAAACTGTCCTGTGGATAGGTGTAACAAAGTTAGAGCTTTTTGGTAAGTCGCATCAGCTTTAAGGTCACAGAAGAAAAGAATGTAGCTTTCAAAGAAAAGAAGACCATCCCCACTGTGAAACATGGAGAAGACTCAGTTATGCTATGGGGCTGCTTTGCTTCCCAGTGTCAGAGTGCTGTGTCTCAGTCGCAGGTCATGGCTCTTCCAACAGGATAGTGACCCAAAACACCCATCTTAAAGAAAACACTGGACCATTCTGAAGTGGCCTGCTATGAGTCCTGATCTTAATCCAAGTGAACATGTATGGAAAGAGCTGAAACTCACACTCAGGAGAAGGCACCCATCAAACCTCAGAGAACTGGAGCACTTTGTTCAAGAAGAGTGGGTCAAACTACCAGTTGAGAAGTGCAGAAGTCTCATTAAGAGCTTCAAATAGTTTGTAATTGCAGTGACTGCCTCAAAAGGGTGTCCTACAAAATATTAGGATAAGGGTTCCAATATTTTTGTCCATGCAATTTTTGTTTGTTCTGTTATTTAAAGTAATATGTTACATTGAAAATCAAAAACAACTGTTCTATGAAATATGGAAGAAAGAATAATGGATGCCAATTACTTTTGTCAGTTTCAGTTGATTTCATAGAAAATGTGACTTTTATTTTTTAACTGGAAGCTACCAACACTTTTAGCCATGTCTGTATTTCTTTCAATCAACAGATACATGAGCAGAAATCTACAAATGATTACGACAATCAGCCATAAAAATAAAGACAGTTACCGGTTTTAACGTTGTGGCTAATCAGTGTATTATTATTGTTATTATTATTACACATCTCTATTTGGAACTTGCATTGTGTTATGCTCCTTTTCCTCCTGTTTGCTCTCTCTTGCTCTCTGTCTTTTCTGCCTTTTCCCGCTCTCTCTTTCTCTATCAACCCAATCACTCGAGGCAGACGGCCACCCACCATCAGTCGGGTTCTGTTGCAGGTTTCTACTTGTTAAAGGGAGATTTTCCTCGCCAAGTGCTTGCTCATTGGGAAAGGTTGGGTCTCTTGTAAATGACATATAAAGAATACAGTCTAGACCTGTTCTATATGAAAAATGACCTGAGATAACTTCTCTTATGATTAGGCACTATATAAATAAAATTGGAGTTACTGTATCGTATGCAACCATTTCTTAATGAACAACAGTTTATTCATCTCCCTAGCTGCTCTTTGCAAAATACTTACACTATATGTCTATATTATTGTGTTCCAGATACTCTCTTTTCAGGCACAATGATGCAAAACCTGACAATCTCCTCATAGCAGGAAAGAACAAACTATACAGTCAAAGTCATCCTTTAGTGACCATTAGAGGAACTGTAGCCTAAGGACCTGGTCACACCAGAGCTTATAAGAGCAAAATCTTAGACCTAGTGGTTTTATTTGCAAGGAGGCAGTAAATCTGTGCAGAGCTTTTGTGTAGAATTAATTTTCATATCCAGGGACTATCTACTCATGGTCTGCTAGCTGTCTGTTCTCTGAGTGTGCTGAAAAAAAATTCTGGTCTTCCTACACAGCCCTGGCTCTGTAAAATGGAAACAAACAAAGTGGCTTGGACTGAACACACAACACTATTTCAGCCAATCAGCAACATTCGTGTTGCTGATTAGTTCATATTCGTGCACAGCACAAGGGAAGAAGAAGATAACAGGGAGATGGGTGAAAGGGGGCAGTGGGAGCAGGAGACGTTAAATCTGGCACATTTGGATCGTTACAATTTAAGGATAACCAGAACAAGGAGGAGGAGCAGTCTACCCTTCCATCACTGCCAGACCATGTGGAATTTTGAACGGGATTGATTGGGACTGCAGACCAGAGATCGGTGGCGATGGTAAGGCGGTTGCACAGAAGGAACGTCTACTGGCGGCGGCGTGATGGCAGTGTAGGCCGTACTCCACAATATAATCACATTGTTCAGAAGCCAAGAAAGAGAAGGTCAGAAGAGCAAAAACTGAAAAAGAGGTGCTATGATCAGGCAAGGGTGAAGAACTGCATTAACATCAGTGAGGCTTTCCAACCAAAAGTTGAAAGTCACGAAGATAGATGCAGAGGTTGTTGCTTGACAGGTGGTCAAAACATTAGTTTTGCTATGTTTCACAGCACCAGTATTATTTTGTCCCATTTGCTAATGTTTGGGATAGCTAATCCCAACTGCTTAGTTGGCAAGTAGGTAACAGTATCATATATGTGTGTCTGGTAACATTAAATTATTTGCCCATAGACATTCATCTTACATTATAGTTTGCCAAGATATGGTGTTGGTGTGATGTATGGTGTTGGTGTGATGTCTACATGTTAGCTTTGCAGCAGTAACTGTAGCCACAGTTTGCGGTCTCGTTGTTTGGTGTATATCATGGTATTAGTCTGTAAATGTGCAATGCGTTTTATAGCCACAAAGACCTAAGAACACAAGTTTACTAGCACAGTGGGATTATTTGGATTGATGCATAATTTGAAATGCTATGCCAAGTAACGTTACCTATCTTGTTTTTTTAGCTACAAACCTACAGTCCTCTTTTATGTCACTGTATTTTTGTAAAAACAATCTAAACAACTAACTCTTGTTAGTTTTTACCCCGCTGTGTGTAGGATGCTGTGTTGATCACCTAGTTTCCACCTCACTATATATATATACATATATATGTATATATATATGTGTGTGTATATGTGTATGTGTATATATATATATTTATATATATATATGTATGAATGTGTGTGTGTGTATATTTATATATATATAAATATATATATATATATAAATATATATAATATACCCTCTGAAAGTCTGCTAGAGGACTAGGACCTGACTGAGAACAATCTGCTGATATATACCACAGCAACAGTGATCCTAGAAATGCTTGGCTACAAAATGCACATAACACCATAAGCCACAAAAAGCATGTAGAAGGAGAAGGAGGCTCGAGGCCAAGATCAAGGCAACACGGAGAGAAGATAGTCAACTCTCAGTGCTACAGAAAGGTGTGGGGACCAAAGGGATACCCAGGAAGTACAACAAGCTGCCTATACCTGAGGCACTAATGAACCAGCTGCTGGGGAGTGGATAACCCAAGGGCGGACAGTCCTGATCATGAAGGACCCCCAGAAGCGTACGATCCCATCCAACTACTGGCCAATAACCTGCCTCTGTACAACAGAGAAGCTCCTGTCAGGCATCATAGCGGCTAAGATGAATAGGCACATGGCCCAATACATGAGAAGGGCCAAGATAGGAATTGGTAGTAATACCAGGGATGCTAAGCACCAGCTACTGGTCGATAGAGCAGTCACCCGAGACTGCAAGACCAGGCAGACCAACCTGCGCACCACCTGGATTGACTACAAGAAGGCAACACACATGGATACTGGAATGCTTGGACAACAGGACAATAAGAGCCTTCATCAAGAACTCAATGGGGCTGTGGAAAACAACTCTGGAGGCCATCTCAAAGCCAATTGCAAAAGTTACCATCAAGTGCGGCATATACCAGGGTGATGCACTATCCCCGCTGCTGTTCTGCATAGGCCTGAACCCCCTCAGCCAGATAATCTCAAAGAGTGGCTACAGGTACCAGTTCCGAAGCGGAACAACCATCAGTCACCTCCTCTTCATGGATGACATCAAGCTGTATGCCAGGAATGAGCGAGACATCGACTCACTGATCCACCTCACCAGGATCTACAGCAACGACATCGGAATGTCATTCGGACTAGATAAGTGTGGTCAGATGGTATCGAAGAGAGGGAAGATGATCAGAACGGAGGGGGTTGAACTACCAGAAGGCAGCATTGAAGATGTTCAGGACAGCTACAAAAACCTTGGGATCCCGCAGCCAAATGGGAACCTTGAGGAGGCCGCAAGGAAGTCAGCCACAGCCAAATACCTACACAGAGTAAGGCAGGTCCTGAAAAGTTGGCTGAAGGGGAAGAACAAGATACGGGCCATCAACACGTACGCCCTGCCAGTCATCAGATACCCCGCTGGTATAATACGCTGGCCAAAGAAGGAGATAGAGGCCACGAATATCAAGACAAGAAAGCTCCTCACAATGCATGCAGGGTTTCACCCCAAGTCCAGCACCCTGAGACTGTACACTAAGTGGAACGAGGGAGGCCAAGGACTGAAGAGCATCAGAAAAACTGTCCAGGACGAAACAACCAAAATCCAGGAATACATCAGGAAGATGGCCCCCAAAGATGAACTGCTAAGTGAATACCTCAGGCAGCAGAAACCCGATGATGCAGAGGAGGAGGAACAATTATGGAGGGACAAGCTCCTGCACGGCATGTACCACTGATAGATAGAAGAAGTGGCTGATATCAAGAAATCCTACCAGTGGCTGGAAAAGGCTGGACTGAAGGACAGCACAGAAGCACTAATCATGGCAGCACAAGAACAGGCACTCAGTACAAGATCAATAGAGGCGGGGATCTACCACATCAGACAGGACCCCAGGTGCAGGCTGTGCAAAGATACTCCTGAGACAGTTCTGCACATAGTAGTAGGGTGTTAGATGCAGGCACGGACAGCGTACATGGAACGCCATAACCAAGTGGCTGGCATAGTGTACAGGAACATCTGCACTGAGTATGGGTTGGAGTTCCCAAGGTCACAATGGAAGACACCTACTAAGGTGGTTGAAAATGACCAAGCCAAGATCCTGTGTGACTTCCGAATTAAGACTGACAAACTGGTGATGGCTAACCAACCGGATTTTGTGTTGATCGACAAAAAACAGAAGAAGGCAGTAGTGATAGACGTAGCGATCCCAAGCGACAGCAACATCAAGAAGAAGGAACACAAGAAAATCGAAAAATACCAAGGGCTGAAAGAGAAGCTAGAAAAGATGTGGGGAGTAAAGGCAACAGTGGTGCCAGTGGTAATTGGAGCACTGGGGGCTGTGACCCAAGAACTGGGAGAATGGCTCCAACAGAATCCAGGTACAACATCTGAGGTCTCTGTCCAGAAGAGCAGAGTACTAGGAACAGCTATATATATATATGTATATATATGTATATATATATATTGTGTGTGTGTGTATGTATATATATGTATGTATGTATATATGTGTATATATATATGAATGTATATATGTGTATATATATGTAAAGATAGTTATCTTTACATGAGTTTTTGGTATCTATACAGCATCATTGCAAAATATGTCTACTTATAGTACACTGTTTATAGAAATGCTGCATATGGCTCTTGAAATTCTAATTATATATATATAAATTAAATATCTGGTTCAGCTTTGGTTTTGTGTTTTTGGATGTCAAACAGCTAAGGCTACACACAGTGTTGTGGTCATATTCTTATTTATCTATTTTTAAAGGCATTTGGTTCCATCTGCTTCATTATGGACATACAGAAATAGCGGAATAATGTGTTGGATAATCCGAATATATAAACAAAAAACACAAGTGATGAGTTATTTTATTGACTCAGAAAAGGCAGAAAAATCTAGTTCTTACAATTAGAGGAAATTGAGTGAAAAACTGTCATTTTAAAATGTGACAACCCTTATTCTTTAAAAAGACTGCGGCTTTTCTTTCATGTATCCATGGTTACTAAGATAACTGGCTAATTAACATCCAACAGAGTTTGTTGTTAAGGAGGCCATCAAATCCCCACCAGCCCACATATCTTTACAGCCCACACACACATTTGTTATGCCTGAAAAATGGTGTTACCCAGGGTACTTTGCCTCGGGGCAATTTTCAAATTTCATAGGAAGTGTTTCACAGCTCTCCATTGCCACTGGAGGGAAGATATCAAACACACACATACACAAGTTTGCCCAGCCATCCTTGTTAGAACATTGCATTGGCTTCCATTCATTGTGGAGACTCTCCTGGAGGCTTACCCTAACCAGAATCATTACTTGCCTATCCCTACCCCTAACCCTAAACCTAATCCTAACCTTAACCTAACCGAAACCTTAACCACTGACCAAAAAGCTTTTTCCCAATTGGAGACATGGCTTTTGTCCTGTTTCTTTTTGGGGTCATCAACCAAAAGTCTGCCTTTCTCCACAGGGAAATGTATTCCCTTTTGACTCAATAATTCAGTAGCCTTACAAGGAATTCATTCGGAGCCAAAATAAGTCATAGTACCATAAATCAAAATTATAATTGACAAAGGTTATATCATGAAATAGATGTTCATATGGCATTTTCATTAGGCAAATGAAATGATGAAATGAATTAATGATGAAACTCTGCAAGATGTTTAACATTGTAGATCCTAGTTAGTCATTGCGCTGCCCCTGGGCCACATGTGGCCCACAGATGTGCAACTGGTGGCTCAGGATTGTGTCAGAAATACATATAGGCCTGTGTAACACCATTGTCTTGATTAGCAAAAACCACTCCCCTCCGCTTGGCAGCAGTGTACTGGTTTTATGCTTCAATTGGCGCAAGAGGTCAGCAGGTAAAACTGCCATAACATTTGACGGCCATGCGAAATTATGGATTGTTTTGTGACAAAATAAAAGTGGTTGGAGAAAAAAAAAACAACTGCAACAGGTCAAATTATGTGAAAGAATAGAGAGGGAGGACAGGTTAGCAACTAGAAAGGTGTTTGTGCCATTGAAAATGAACACAGAAAGTTTCAGGACAAATGGACAGATGAGTTTTTCTTTATTGAGAACAACTCTGCTTTGCTTACAATGCCAGAAGACTTGATTTGTTTTTAAAATTATGTAATATGGAACGGCATTTTAAAACAATGCATACTAGCATCAACAACTTCACTTTGATTTCAGTAACAAAGAGGCCAATCTAAAACAAATCAAGATGGACACAGTTAAACAAGGTTCTGACCTCTGATCTGTGTTAAAGCTTGGCACTGGATGAGAGCACTGACATTAGTGATGCGCATACTGTGCACCTGGGTCCAGTTCCCCGCAGATGCCTCTTTTTGTCTGGAACTTTCGTGTATACTGCCAATACAAAGCCAAACTAGACGAGAGGATATGTTAAATGCACTTAAGAGCTTTTTCGATGACAACAACCTTATCTGGTCAAAACTTGTATCTATGTGCACCACAGGTGCACCTAATATGTGTGGGAAAGTGAAAAGACTTGTCAGGTTGCTGAGGAAGAGGCAGGAAAACCCCAATTGTGTTCCTTTGCATTATTCATCCAAAAGTGCTTCTTGCAAACCTTAAGAAGAATGATCTCAAGACAATAATTCAGCCGGTTGTGCAGATTGTCAGCTTCATTCTCACCAGAGCTCAGATTCATCACCAATTCTGGGAACTGTTACAAGAATGTGTGACAGAATGTGGAGACTTGAGCACACACAATGCAGTGTGCTGGTTACCCCACGGCATAGCGCTGAATAGGTTTTTGACTATTTTGCCCCAGATACGCATATTCCTTTCAAGCAAAGGGAGAGATGAGCCTGTCTTGGTGAAGGAAAAGGAGTTATGGTGAGGGAGGTTTTTCATTTCACTGAGAACCCATTCGGGGTTTCTGTATGAACTCTGACCCCAGTCATCACTAGCCTCTTTCCTGAACATGCTTCAGTGGAATGTCAAATTATTAAACTGCAGTCAGATGCAATCCTCAAAACTGAACTTGAACAAGGTGTACTCAACTTTTGGAATATGGTCTGGGACAGTGAGTACCCGGCTGTGAAGCAGTGTGTGCAGAAGGTGATGTCCTTTTTTATAAGCACTTATGCCTGTGAATCCAGGCTGATCAATGCACACTTTGACTGTCTTGCACAGATTGCCATGACAAGTACTGCATGACAGTCAAGCAAAGTGTAACCCTAAATAGCAATCACGAACAGGTGGCTTTGACATGGGACACAGCTGCGCGCTTCCTGTGTCCAACCAGCTCATTTTTTTCCCTAAACGTAACCAAAGTTTAACCAGTGGAAGGTGCTGACAAACAACAGCTTTCCGCTGGACTGCACTGGACTGCCAGAAAAGAAAGCACAAACAAGTTGCTTCTGCTTTTGCTTCTAACAGTGAAAATTCATAATACACACATCCGCAAGAGGTCCCTTGTCAGGTAAATGTAAACATAAATCTTTCAGGTATTGAGCTTGACCAATGCTAATGTTTTTTTTTTTTTTTTAGTGAGGACAGTTCAAGGCAAAGAAAAATACAAACAGTGAGCCTAAAAGTGTAGTGTAGTGTAAACATATTGAATATCACTGGAAAATCAGGAAGAATGTCCAGTATGATGAAAAGTTAAACATAAGTGGCAGTGCAAATATTTTACTCAATTTCTCCTCATTGTGTGGTTTTCAGATATTTGACACAAAGATAATGAATGGAATTAGGCTAATACTGCATTAGTTAAAGTACATTAACAGATATTAAACATTCTCCCCTTCTTTTCCTTTGCAACTAAGATTAATTCATTTCAATTTTTTGAGGTTATATCTGCACTCCCAATATTAAGAAGAAGTGCTGGTCACAGGAGTCTGCGTCAATAACACTCCTGTGGAGATAAAAACTTTCTTTGGAGTGTGTGTACATGGCTTTTCCTTGATATGCAAGAAGAAGGATGTACTGAGCAGTAAAGACAGGGGGAGTCACTCAAAGTCACAAATGATTTGAAGTGTTTCAAGAAGACAAACACAATGATGCCGTGACAAAGTGGCCGGACAACAAACCAGTCCTCATATGACAGGTAAATACATTTATCATCTCTACGACAAAGTCAAAGAAACAAAAACTGAACATTATAGACATCATAAAAGTAGACTTTATGGCAGAATAGCTGTATTGGATTATATTAGGGATACATACACATATTAAGTGGCCACTAAGTATATATTCACATTTTTAAAATATTAAACATATTTTTAAGATCTTACCTTTTTACATGTGTGATCCCCTTTTGAGGTTGAAAATATGAGACACCACCAAAACCCCTCCACCCTGACCCCAGGAAAGGCAGCGTTTAGGAGAGCATAATGCCACAATCAGCAATTTAAAAATAGGACCCGCTAATGTAAATCCTCAGATAACAATAAAATAAATGTATAATGTTTAACTCGCAGCATGGAGGTAGAAAGGTATTCCAGTTGTGGCTGAGTGGGACTGACGAAGACACAAACCATCTTCAACCCTAAAACAGGTTCTGTCCTTGTTTTTTGGGTCCTCCGGTGATGAAAAGTCAGTGTCACAAAGATAGATTGATGCAAATGGGAGAAGTTTTTTCAGTGCCATTTTTTCCCACGTAGCTCTTACAGTTTTTGTTTGAAAAACTAAAGTGGATTTGTCTGCATGGATTTGTGTCAACTTTGCGTGTTTAAGCCAACCCTTGCCAAAACACCACCACAAACCACATATTGTGGTCGTAAATCCCTCCCTCCATACTTGTTGTAGTACACATACGTATGTACATAGTACGCATGCTAGTGGTAATTTTTCTGTTTCCTCTTTCTGCCTTTTTTCCTTTTGATTATTTTGCAGGCCACATATTAGTGTCAGCATCTTGGGATTTTGCACTCCCATGTATTAGTAATTGCTCCAAGTCTCTGTAGTTCAACCACACTGGTGAAGTTACTTATGTGTTCAGGAGTTTGTTTCAGGAATAGATCTGTTTTTATCAAGTGCCCTATAGGATGTTTTTATCATGAGGCCTATTGGTTTGGTGCTATATATATATATATATATATATATATATATATATATATATATATATATATATATATATATACACACACACACACTCACACACACACACATAGTATGGGAGAAAATTAAACACAAAAACATTATTTATTATATATAGTTCAATGCAGCATTCCACATGAAATTTTGACCAGACATTGGTATTAATTCCAGAAATTCAGACAGATAAATAAATCATAACATTACAATCTTTAAATAAAGTTAAGTTTTGTAAAGTGGAATGACATGGAAACAAAATACCGAACACACTAACACTGAAGTTTTATTTAAATACTTAGTGGAGAAACCTCTGTTCACAATGGCAGCTTCAAGATGCTTCCTGTATGAAGAAACTAATTGCCCACAGTGATGGGATTTTGGGCCATCCTTCTAAACAGACTGTCTTTAAAGCTTGAAGATTCTCTCTTTTGAATCTTTAGCTTCAGTTCTTTCCACAAATTTTTTATTGAATTTAACTGTGGTGACTGACTGGGCCACTCCAACAACGTTATTTTCCTCCTCTGGAACCAAATGAGTGTCTTTTGCAGTTTGGTTTTGGATCGTTGTCCCGCTGGAAGGTCCATCCTCATCATCCTGGTGGATGGCAACAGATTCATCAAGAATTTCCCAGTACATGGCTCCACTCATCTTCCCTTCAATCATATGGATAATGCCAGTACCATATCAAGAGAAATAGCCCAATGATGCTTCCTCCTCCAAACTTTCCTGTTGGTATGGTATATTTAGGGTCATTTGCATTTCTCCTCCAAACATGGCTTGAGTATTATTGACAAAAACGTAGATTTTTGTGTCGTCCGACCAAACTAAATTCTCTCAGTATTTCAAAGCCTTTTCCAAATGTTGTGTAGCATTTTTCAAATGAGCTTCAACAGCCTGTTCTTAAGTAATGGAGTCTTCTATGCAGGAAGGCCGTGGCGGTGGAGTGCACTTCCTATTTATTTCTCTGTGACAACTGTACCTGCTGACTTCAAATCTTTCTGGAGCTCTTTCCAAGTGGTCCTTGGCTCTTGGGCTATTCTTCTAACTAACCTTCTAACTGCCTGGTCAAAAATCCTGTGAGGAGCTTCTCTGTTTTCCCGGGTGATGGTGGAGTGTTCATTCCACTTGCGGATAATGGCCCCAGTGGTGCTTACAGGAACATTTAGGAATCCAAGCCAATTTAAGGGTTTGCGAAATCTGTCAGTAACCAGTGCCGTTGTAATGCAATGCAATAATCTTGTTGCAAAGGTCTTGGGAAAGTGCTTTGCCTCTACAAATTATGAGATATTCCTTGTATGACAGCTTGGTAAAAAATTATTTGTATGCTTGCAATCAAAGATATGTAAGCCTTTTCCTAACCTATAAACATGCAGTAACCTAGCCGATTCTAATTTGCACAGGTAGGAGTTAAAACTACTTAATGAAATCAGTTGGTGCCCTGCCTTGCCTGGCCTGGCCTTGCCTTGGTGTACTGCTTTTTCTTAGTGTGTTCAATACTTTTTTCCTGTATCATTACAGTTTATGACACATTATGGAGCAAAATTCATCCAGGTAGTGCAGTCAAATTAGTGACACTCCTTGCACTGGTAATGCTAATGGTGGCTGCTCCAAGGCCTCTGCAGCCTCATGGAGGAGCAGCACTACAGACTTTGCCATCACTCAATGACCACGAAAGTCAGGTAGTCTAGGGGCTCCTGCCTCCAGAGAATGACTGACATCCTAACTGAAGACCTGCCTTAATGAGAGGACTAACAGATTGCATTTTCATTTTCATTTTGACACCAAAAGAGGGTGGTAACATTTAAGTGTAAATTCAATAGACTGGGGGCACTGTTTCTTATTGAATATTATTGCAAACTTGTATGTCAAATGCCGTTTTCATTTTCAAATTGTTAGAGAATTGCAGTTTAATTTTAATTGATTTGAATATTGCTTGCATAGATGGAAAGTTAGGTTATATTGTTTATATTGCATTTAAATTTTCAAATTTGAATTAACATTTGAATATCGTCCACTATACAGTGGGGTAGTACTTTGAAAATTAAATGTCAAACAGCTTTTTCATTTTCATTTTTATATGATCATAAAACTCCCATAAGAGTATGTGAAAATGAAAATGCAAATTTTATTATTGCTTTTTCATTTTTATTTTTAATCAAACAACACATACATCTTGATAATTGATTTACATAAAATGGGTCCCTATCTACTGTATGCTTGGAGTTATGATATTATGCAAGCTATTCAAGATGCTGACAAATGTGAGGAGGTCGATTTTTGCTCCTTGTTGTGAACGCCAGATATGTTAAGACAGCTCTAGATGGCTTCTAAATCCTAAAGGAGAGAAGATGACCATATTAACAAATCTGATAAATGAATTTACTCCTAAACCTTGAGGCAGGCTAAAGTATGCATCACATTGAAAAAGACAAAACCAGGATTGCCCTTTATCAACTAAGTTTTGGACAGATATACAGCAATTTAAGAAATATAAAACATTTGGGGTTAAAGACATTATCACTAAATTTGTTTGTTTGAATACTTGGACATGCCCTTCTTTAGCATACAAACTGGCAAAAGTGTTACTACCAAGCATAAGCTATATGACATAATAAAGTGCAATAATGTAACGAAGAGACGGTACCATATTCTGATTCAACAATAAAGAATGTTATAGAAGCTCACAATATTAAACCAAATCTTCCTGAACATAATTATTAATATCACAAAGAACAGAACCCTCTGAAATGGGTGATGTCCCAATCAGGTCTTTTTTTGGCCCAGTCCCAATAAGGGTCCAGTCTGATACTTATATTTACCTAATTGTTAATTAGATATGAATCTGACACACTGAAACAACAGGTCTAGTTTATGAATTCGGCACATCTTATTTTTCACAAGCTACTCAATCCAAATACCGAAGGTCCTGGCTCAAAATTATTAAGTATATGAACATAACTAAATTTCCAAAAACACTTCAAGAATTTGCAGCAAATAAGAGAATGGCTGCAATACTAACAGGTTGAGATGAACAAAACATAATAGAGTACAGTAATGAAAGGAACTAAATTTGATTGGTTTAATTTAAACTGATGTCAGTCTATTAAAATATGCCCAAATTGGCCTAAACACCCATCCTTATTATCAGCTCGGGACATATGTACTCTGTAGTCATTTTGCCTCTCCATTGACCCCCTGAAAGGAGTCCATAAAATAAAGCTCAGCAACATCATGATTGGGAGCACGGAAATGTCTAGCTACTGCAGATTTGTCATCATGATTTGAAAATGGAATATTCATGTACACAAATTCTAGTTTTCAAATGTTATTTTATCTCACCCTCATTAAATAAATTAGACTGTATAGGCCTGCAGTTATTACAAGGAAGATTACAATTGGGAATGTTATGGCATATAAGCTAGCACCTTATCTTAGAAATGAAACTATAAGTAGACAAAAATGTATGTGACAAAGAATTTGAAAAACTAAGAGTCAATTTGGATCAATTTTTTTTTTTTTTTTACTTTGTTGCAAATATCTGCAAAAGAGATTTGCCATAACCATTTTGTGTTATATTTAAAGATAAATCAAATGGATTTTGCTTTTGAAGTCAAATAGACAATTTTTCGAGAGTGCCCTATCTATATATAACAACATACAGTATTTTTTATATCAAATAAACTTTTTGTAATTACACAAATACAATGTACTGTATGTTGTTAAAACAAAAAAAAAAATCTTGACATCTTGATATATTATGATATAATAAATTGTTGTTATAATGAAAAAGGTTTATAATAATAACTGAATAATTTGGCATGTAGTAATAATGAGAAAATATTTTAAAATAAAAAAAAAAATACAGTTATAATGTTAAAAAGGATCTCTAAAACAAAAACTTTTTATGGTGTGACAAGAAACTGAACATGTTTTTTGTTATGTTGGGAGCAATGCACTGCTCAAAAAGCAGTGCATTGACAATAATGCTCAAAAAGATCATTCTAAACATATTTACAGTGGCATAAAAAAGTTTGGGTACCCCGTTCAAAATCTCGGTTACTGTGAATAGTTAAATAAGTAAAAGATGAACTGATTTCCAAAAGATGGCACATTTAAGCAAGATTACTTTTTTATTTCCATCTTTTAGAGTTTCTAAATAACACAAAAGGAAAAGGGCCTGAAACAAAAGTTCGGGCACCCTGCACGGTCAGTACTTAGTAACACCTTCTTTCGCAAGTATCAAAGCTTATAAATGCTTTTTGTAGCCAGCTAAGAGTCTTTTAATTCTTGTTTGAAGGATTTTCACCCATTCTTCCTTTCAAAAGGCTTATAGTTCTGTGAGATTCTTGGACTGCTCTTTTGAGGACTATCCATAGATTTTCGATAATGTTTAGGTCGAGGGACTGTGAAGGCCATGACAAAACCTTCAGCTTGCACCTTTGAGGTAGTCCATTGTGGATTTTGAGGTGTGTTTACGATCAGTATTCTGTTGTAGAAGCCATCCTCTTTTCATCCTCAGCTTTGATACAGACAGTGTAATTTTTCCTCACAGAACTGGCTGGTACTTGATTGAATCCATTCTTCCCTCTATTAGTAAAATGTTCCCCATGCCACTGGCTGCAACACAAGTCCAAAACATGATTAATCCATCCTCGAGCATAACAGGAGAGTTGTTCTTTTCATGCCATGATTTGCTAAACTATTACTATGTATTTACTACTATTACTATGTATTTCTTGATGTAATTTGGATGTATGTATGTAATGGACACATAGTAATGTACTCTGTATCTAGCAGCTGAATAATGTCTCATTGTTTGTTGACGTTTCCACATCAAAAAAAAAAAAAAAGAATTAAAAAAAAAAAGATGAGATGCTTGATACATGAAGCCATGATATGTTTCCATCAGCTTAGTGGAACAGGCAGGTCAGAAAGTGGCAGTAGGTACCATTCCACTGGAACAACCTGATATTCTGATGTCCCTTTTCCAGGAAAGAGAGATAGGCAATAGATGCCATATGTACAAAGTAGACAGAAATAGTAAAATTACAATATGGAGAACCAGTATCATAATATTAGATAGATAATATTGTAAACATTTTTTAAGAATATAGATCCACAGAGATGTTGAGCAACTTCCAGGTACAGCGAAAACAGGTAGGACCTAAACCATATGACCTCACTACCACAGGCAGAGGCAGGGAGACAGGTCTTAGACTAACAGAACATCATAAGCTTATAACAGACAGGCATACAGTTATAAAGAACAGGATTTCGTATCATGATTCAGACAGGAATGACTGGACCACAGTGTTATCTTAGCAACACTGAACATCTGGCAAATTGGAATGAAAAAGTGGCTGGTATCAACACATTGGGGCTAGATGAGCTAATAGGTAAATGGTTTGGAGGAGCAGGGTCAGGTAACTGGCAAGGGTGGGGAAACTTGCTGAGGGCATCTGCATTAAAATACAAGGGTGAGGTAAACTCGCAGCTCAGCTGCTTCAGTGAGTCTAAGGGGGGATAAAAAGTGTTTATGTAAACAACTTGTATAGTTAGGTGAATTTTGCTTTGTTTAATATGAATTAAGAGCCAATTTTTATTTCTGATTTTGCAGCCTCACTAAAAAAAATAATTGCTTAAAAAAGGATAAAAGAATAGAATACAATTTTTAAAAATGCATTTAATAATTCTTTAACATGTGTAGGGCCTTTAGAATATCCCACTAGATCTGCCCGCCGGGCCTGTAGCTTTAGACCCCTGGTGAAGCACATTACCAGCATTGGGCAGGATGTAAAACAAAATACATTTTTTGAACTCACTGCACTTATCCAAGGGCCAAAATTTGCTCAAAGCTGTCACAGCCACTGAGGAAAGCCGGAGAGACTGCAGTCTGAGGTGAGGTGGAAATATTTAAAAAAGTCCCCACCCTCATATTCCAGTCCTACAAAGTATCTGCTCTTATTACAAGAACCTTCCTTTTTTTCTCATTTGTTTTGCAAGGGCATTGTGATCTCTGACCCCTCATCTTCTCACTGTTGGTTAACATTGGTGATGTAAAGACTAGAGCTTATCCTCCTTATTTGCTGTTGTCAGTTTTCATAAATGCCCGAAATGTAATTATGTCTCACCTCAGGATTTCATTATACAGAAGCTTTAGGGTCTGCTGGTTCCTTGGAGTAGCAGGTAAACCATCAGAATGAAGAGGTGCGAGGAGCCTGTAACTTTGACTCCTGCACTGGGTGCTTTCCATTCAAGTAATTATGTTTACATGGAACCACAGGTGTTTTTCAACAAGGAAGTTTGTTACGGGACGACAACTCCCCTTCAATCCTTCAGTAGCAAGAAAAGCTAGCTGCTTTAATATTAATATAACAGATTAGCAATTACTATTATTATAATTTCAGCCTGGGCTTGAGAAAGACAGACTTACCTATGTACCACTGGTTGTGGTGAAGTGTACCACAAAACACCTGATAAAATCCCTCAAAATAAAATTCAAAGGTAATCACAATTGAATCGCCTCATTGCCGTGTGCACAGGTCGCCAAAATTTTCTACTAAAACAAAAGATGTCTTATTCCAATAAATACATCATCTAATAGTAGCTCTACAGATTGGCCAATTACTGAAATCAAGCCTCAACAAGACCCACAAATCTGTTTTTATAAATATCAAGTCAGGTTTTATTTCTATACCACATGTCATATGCAAGGCAACACAGTTTGCTTTACATAAAAAAATAATACATTCATAACACAATCATAGTGCAGGTGCTGAAGATAAATCTCCATCTGCAGTTGTTAGTGCAATTATACAAAATCAGTGCACAAAATAGAAATGTCAAATATTCAAAATACACACACATATACACGCACACACGCGCACACACACACACACACACACACACACACACACACACACACGCACACACACACACACACACACACACACACACACACGCACACGCACACGCACACACACACACACACACACACACACACACACACACACACACACTAAGAACTTAGAAATAGACGGTTGTGAAATGTAAGGTTCACAATGAATGCTCTGCTTTTCAGAGTGTTCAGTGCGGGCCTCTCTCAGGCCCTCAGGCAGGGCGTTCTATCTACTTGGGGCATAAATACAAAAGGTAGCCTTCCCTGCTGTTATGTACATAAGTATTTGGACAGTGACACAGTTTTTGTAATTTGGCCTCTGTATACCACCATGACGAATTTTAGACGAAGCCATCAAGATGTGATTGAACTGACTTTCAGCTTTAATTCGAGGGGTTTGATAAAAGTATTGAATTCACCGTTAAGGAATAACAGCTATTTTTATACGTAGTCCCTCTGTGTCAGAGAGCTCAAAAGCAATTGGACAAGCCAACGTAATTATAAATATAAAGGTTTATTTTAAGACTCAGATAAAAATCCTTTGCAGTCAATGACTGCCTGAACTCTCATGGAGATCCCCAAATGCTGAGTTTGTTCCCTTTAGATGCTTTGCCAAGCCTTTACTGCTGCCGCTGTCAGTTGCTACTTGTTTGTGGGTCTTTCTAGCCTCAGTTTTGTCTTCATGAAGTGAAAAGCATGCTCAATTGAGTTGAGGTAAGGTGACTGACTTGGCCATTGAAGAATTTTCCATTTCTTTGCCTTGAGAAGCCCTTGGGTTGCTTTCGCAGTATGTTTTGGGTCATTATCCAACTATACTGTGAAGCACCGTTCTACCATTTTTTGCAGCCTTTGGCTGAATCTGAGCAGATAGTTTAGCCCTATACACTTCAGAATTCATCCTGCTACTTCTGTCAGCAGTCACATCCTCAATAAACACCAGTGATCCAGTTCCATTGGCAGCCATACAAGCCTATGCCATAACACTGCCTCCACCATGTTTGACAAATGATGTGGTATACTTGGATCATGATCTGTTCCTTTCCTTCTCAATAATCTTCTCTTCCCATCATTCTGGTAAGAGTTAATCTTGGTTTAATCTGTCTAAAGAATCTTGTTGAAGAACTTTCTGTTTTTGAGTGTTACCAGTGGTTTGCACCAGTGGTAAACCCTCTGTATTTACATACATAAAGGCGTGAGTTTTGTTATTTGCCCTGGTGTTTTGTGAGTTGTTGTGTTTTCATATTCGCCGTTATGTTTTGTGATTTCTTGTTGTTTTTCTATTTGCCATTGTGTTTTCCTGCTTGTGTGTTCCTATTTAACGTTCTGCTTTGTGAGTTGTTGTTGCGTTTTGTTATTTGCTGTTGTGTTTTGTGAGTTTATGTGTTTTACTATTTGCCATTGTGAATCCCCATTTGCCGATGTGTTTTGTGAACTGCCGTTGTGTTTTGCGAGTTATTTTTGTTTTCCTGTTTGTATTTTCCTATTTGCCATAGTGGTTTGTGAGTTTAATTGTTCTTTCCTATTTGTAGTTGTGGTTTGTGAGTTGTTGTGTTTTGTTATTTGCCATTGTGTTTTGTTATTTGTCGTTGTGTTTTGTGAGTTTTCGTTGTGATTTCGTATTTGCCACAGTGACTCCTGATTTGCAGTTGTTTTTTGTGAGTTGTTGTTGTGTTTTATTTGCCATTGTGTTTTGTGTTTTGTGATTTGTTGTTGTGTTTTGTTATTTGTCATTGTGTTTTGTGAGTTATTGTGTTTTGCTATTTGCCATTGTGTTTTGTGTGTTGTTGTGTTTTGTTATTTGCTGTTGTTTTTTGTATTTGCCGTTGTGTTTTGTGATTTGTTGTTGTGTTTTCCTTTTTGTCATTGTGACTGCCTATTTTTGCAGTTGTGTTTTTTTGTTTTTGTTGTCATCTTTTGTTATTTGCATTGTTTTGTTATTTACTTTTGTGTTTTGAGAGTTGTGTTTTGTTATTTGCCATTGTGTTTTGTGAGTTTTTGTTCAGGTTTGTTATTGCTGTTGGTTTTTTTTGAGTTGTGTTTTCCTTTTTGCCATTGTGATTAATCAGATGGTGGAGAAGAGGCATAAAACTGTCAGCATGAGCCTCAAAGAAATGAAAAAAAGAAAAAAAGAATTATTTTAACCATTAATGTCACAAGAATGAGAATTTTCAAAGAGTTCAAGAATCAGGCAGCTCATTTTCTGTAATCTCAGAGAAAGAAAGCTGGAGGGAGGTGGAAGAGGAAACCACCTCAGGTGGGGGTTAAAAGGGAGTTTCAAAGTTAGATGCTAGTTCTTTAACAGATGTAACAAAATAACCTTTGAAAGCACTTGCACTCTTTTAGGCTTCAATGATAACAGTACCTTGCAGAGAAATTTGAATATTGTTCTTTTTGTGCTCATTTTCACCAGTGATGACTTTAAGTGTCTGCCATAATGTTCTAGGATTAAAAGCAGTTTCAATAATTTGCTTTTGAAAATAGCCAGCCTTAGCCTTACATAATTCACTCATGCAATTGTCTCTGATCTCTATTAAATGTGTTTCACTCTCCAATGTTTTTGAAGATCCATGTATTTTAAGTGGGAGAGCCTTTGTTGTCTCCACTTGTCATAGAACTGAGCCAGAATCTATTCTGGGTTTTCAATATCCAATCAATATCTCTAATATCAGCCTTTATTTGAGGTAGTTTTGACTGTTGTTTTTTTGAGACAGAGCAGCAAGTGTGGCTTCTCTTGTAATCTCTCTCTTGTAATTGCATGTTGAAATATAAAATTTACAACAATTTCCAACATCTCAGTTTCCGTTTCAATGATAGTAGAAATTAACTATAATTCAGAAATTGCCATGATATGTGCGTTTGACTGTACAAGCATAATCATAACTTTGTCCATTTTGGGAGCAAGACTTTTAGTGTTTAGATGCAAATGTTAAAACCTCAAATTCTACTAAGCAGGGACATACTAGATGGATTTTTGTAATTCCCATGCCCTTGCACTTAAAAAATCAGCTTTTTGAGTTTCCTCCGCATTTGAGCCATAGGCTTCAGAGCCACAAGCGGCATTGTTTAGAAGCGGAGAACATATTAACAGGTTTTGTTTTGGATACTGGTACATGATTCTTTGATTTGATTCCTTCTGTGGCAAGCAAAGAGTCCAAATCATGAGTAGATTGTTAAAATTAACTCTCTTGTGAATAGTTCAGGGGTTTTTAGGCCAGCTGTTATTCATAATACCTGGGATATTAAAACGAGGGGGAGTATCATAAAAATGGATTGGACTCATGACACCATGGCAGCAGAGGGAGCTATTAGTAAAAACAGGGGGCAAAGAGGTCACTGGTGGTGGGCAGGAGTAATCATTGACCAATGTGTGGTCCTGTACTGTTGTGGAGCAGATAGCGGTTAGTCAGTGGTGAGAGGCTGCAGAAACTGCATCGAGAATGTTTGCTTAAAGTGCACATGTGCCATGGATGATAGGCTGGAGACCATTTCTACTAAAAACGGAAGCTCGTTCCCAAAAAAGATTAAAATTGCTGATAAAAGCCAACTTGTGTAATGGACAGACTGACTGCAGCCATATGTTCAGAGAGATCGGCCGGCTAAAGTGTCCTATACATCCCAGCAGTTAAAAAGTCTGTTAATTCCTGTTTTAAAACCTCTGACTGCATCTTGGTAGTATTCTTCACTCCCACATAAATAATAAGATTGTGGACAAGTGGTTATTCGCTAAGCAGAGACAGGATCCACTGATTAATATCCACAGCCTTAGCACAAGTTATGCTGTGGACAGTTTTTGATTTTATATGTCTGATGATGGAATCCCCAATGATCAGTGATGTAGGACTGGAAGTGTGCAGCGGAAGCTTGCAGCCAGGAGACATGGTCACTGCCTGGAGAGGAACCTGTCTGATGATGGACGTGTCCGATGACTCAACTCAAATCAACTCTCAAATCAACTTTATTTATATGGCACTTTACACACAACACAGTTGATCCAAAGTATTTTACAGAACACGCAAAGGTAAACAAAAACAAAAAAAGGAAACAAACACAACAAAAGAAAAGAAAATTCAGAGTGATGATGATAACATTAATATGCCATTAATGTTATTGTTATCATTGGTCTGATTTTTGGCAAATGATCACACAAATCACATATTGGCGACACAGACTTACAGAGACTTCAGGAGAGATATCTGAGCTGGTTAAGTTAGGCACAGTTAAAAGCTAAGGAGTAAAAGTGTCTTTTAAGACAACTCCTGAAAATCTCAATAGCTGGGGAGAATCGGATGGCGGGAAGAGGAGAGATCCATAGTTTTGGGACAGTGATAGAGAAAGCCCTGTCCCCATAGCACTTAGTCCAAGTTCTCAGGACAGACAGAAGTCTTTGGGCAGATGAATCTCTGGTCTCTGATTCTGTGATATGGGGAAAGGAGTTCCGTAATATAAGAAGGGGGTAAGACCGTTTAACACCTTGTAGGCAAACATCAGGATTTTAAAATGAACTCTGTAGCTAACAGGCAACCAATGCAGGAATGCAAGCATGGGAGTATTGTGCTTCCTCTTTTTTTGTTCTTGTTTAAACTCTTGCCTGCATTTTGTACTAGTTGGAAACGAGATATACAAAAATTAGTTATTCCAAAATACAAAGAGTTGTAATCAAGGTGGGAAGATATAATGGAATGGATGACTCTCTCGATGTCAGAAGTAGAGATAATTGATCTGAGTTGGGAGATGATGCAGAGCTGCATGAAGTTTAATTTTACTACATTTACTACACATTTTTTGCATGTGATATAACAGAGGGGATCAATGGGCCAAGATGAAGAGAAATAATGTTAGTCAGTTTCTGTGGTCCAAATAAGATAACCCTGGTTAATTCTCATTGAGCTGAAGAAAGCTTGCAGACATCCAGGATTTGACGTCTTGAAGGCAGTTATTGAGGTCAGTTAGTTTGTTGTTGTTACTAGGTTCTAGGGGATGATAGATCTGTGTATCATCCGCATAACAGTGAAGAGAAATATTGTGTTTTTGAATAATGTGGCCTAGCAGGAGCAAATAGATAGAGAAGAGGATTGAACCAAGCATGGAACCTTGGTGGACACCACATGAGTTGTGGGCCGAAGGAGAAGATGAGTTGCTAATAGAAACACCAGAGGAACTATTGGGAAAATATGTAGAAAAGCAGTTTATAGCAGAAACCGAAACCCCCATCCATTTGTTTAACCTGTGAATGAGAATTGAATGATCAATTTGTCAAAGGCAGCAGTTAGATCTAGGAGCAGGGAGACAGAGCAGTTACCTGAGTCTCCAGCTGGAAGCAGGTCATTAGTTATTCTAAGTAATACAGATTCAGTACTGTGAAGGGCTCTGAAACCAGACTGGAAATTTTCAAAAATGCTGTATTGAGCCAGATAAACAACAGTTGGTTACAAACTACTTTGTCAAGGATTTTAGAGAGAAAAGGAAGCTTTGAGGTTGGTCTATAATTATTGAGGACTGAAGGATCTAGATTGTTTTTAAAAAAATGGCTGGACAACTGCATGTTTGAAAGTTTGTGGAACGTGGCTAGTTTCCAGGAACCTATTGATGATTGAGATAATGCCGGGGTCTATTGTACCAATAATGTCGTTGAAAAGATTAGTTGAATAATGTTGAGAGAACAAGTGGAGGTTTTCATAGAAGAAATAATATGATGTGATTCAGGAAGTTCAGGAAGAGTGGTGGTGTTCAGGGAATTTAGTACTGCAATGCTCTCATAGGGGATGGTTAAAGTAGTTACAGGTGGAACAATACTAGCTCTGATGTCAAGTACTATGTGTTTAAGGGAATTTAGGAAATCCTCACATTTGAAGGCGGAAGCATCTAAGCATGAGGTGAAAGTGGAGGAGGTGACAGAGTTTAACACATCAGAAAATACCCTGGGATTGAGACAGTTTTTGTCAATAAGTTCAAAAAAGTATTGTGGGCTGGCATTTTTGACAGCTAACTGGTATTTACCAAAGAGACTATTTGGAATTTGAAATTAGATCTGCACTTTATCCCGCTTCCACCTCCGCTCCGCCCTTCTGCCTGCTGTCTAAATTTCTTGAATATTGCTGTTATTAAGCCACGGTGAGGCCAAAAGCTTACATTTTTTAATGTTCAATAGTGCAACAGAATGACAGGTAGCTGAACAGTGCTTATGAAGAGAGAAACAAGTTCCTCTGCATTAAGACCAAATTGTGCAGTACTGGTAATGATAGAAGCCTCTCTAAAGGCTCCTGCAAACCTAGTGGCTGTGGAAGAATTTATCATGTGGGAGCAGAGAAAACAGGGTGGATAGGGGAAGCGTGTGACAAATTGAGATCAAAAATTATTTTCATGTGGTCACATAGGTGAAAATCTTCTATCACAGGGTTGGAGATGTAGAGACCTGAGCAGAGAACTACCTCTAGATTATGTCCTTTAACATGATTTGGGCCATTCACAGATTGTTAAAGGCCAAAAGAGCAAAATTCAAGTAAAATTGTAAAATCACAGGTCATGACTTCGGAGGGACAACAAATGTGGATGTTGAAATCTCAGAGAATGAGAGTATTTTCATATTTCATAGAAATGTGGGAGATCAGAGAATTCACAAATAAAACCAATATTAGGCTTAGGGGGTCTGTATGTAAGTAGGCATAGGACTGGTGGGGTGCTTATATCTATTACAAAAGCCCAAATTCAAAAGATGAAAAAGGGCTTATAAAAATAATGGAGCAGTTTCGGGCATTTTTGTAAAGTACAGCAGGCCCATCATCTTGTGCATGTGACCAGGGATGATGAAAGTGAGAATAGCCTTTATGAGTGGCTTCAGTTAGAGGGGAAATGTCACCATGGGGAGGCACGAACTCAGTGGAAACAGATTTTGGGACAAAATAAAATCTTGAAAGATAGATGATTTGTTTGACACTGATCTCACGTTATGCAGACCAAATTTGAAGGGAGGGGAGGAAAGGGTGGAATTACAATGTGTGTAATGGTAATAAAGTTGTCAAAATTTACTGAACAAGATACTTTGAATAAAAAATTACATTTTCTGGGTGTTAGACTGATTGGGATGTGATTTACAGGTGGAGCAGCTGGACCATGAGTGGTAGGGGGTGAATTTGGCAAGATATGGCAGAAATTTAACTTGTAGTGGCCCTTACCAGTATATTTATTGTTGCAGTTTACATGATTTTGAGTGTGTGTGTGTATGGGTTTCCTCATGGTGGCATGAACTTTGTCAGACAGTCTGATGGGCATTTTTGAGGTTAACTAATGCCTGCAATGTTTGCAGAGAGTAGCTTTGCCCCATCCGGGTTTGGATAAAGTCTATCAGGTCTGTACAGTTGTTACAGTTCCAGAATAGGTCAAAATTTTCATTAATGTCCAGGTCCATCTGTGCTGCATGGCATTCTCTTTTCAGCAATGTGTGCAGCGACAGTAATCTAAAAACAGAGCCACAGCCCTACCCGATGGACAAGATTGGACCGGATATCAGGATGCATTTCCCGGTGTTCGTTAGGGCCAATATGAGTTGTTTAAAGCCTGCATGGAGGATATCCGACTGTTGTTGGTTGATGTCATTTGATCCCACATGAAGGACCAGGTTGGGGCAATCCGGATGGCATTCTAGGACAGAGGGCAGTTGACCATGGATTTCCAAAACATGGGCCCAGGAAAGCAATACATGTGGGGACCTTTGGCTCTTACTTTCCTTACCATGAAGCTTCCAATAATTAGTGTTGAGGGACGATGCAAAGAAGGTGTTTGTAGCAGTGGTTTTGGAGATCTAGGTAGGTGAGACCAGGAATGCCAAGGCTGTGATGTTGTGTGAGCTGCAGGATGGGAGACAGCCGCTACATCAGAGGAGGAAACCGGGATAGTATTGCCATTGTAGCCAGCAGTGGACTGAAGTTGACCTCAGGCCAACAGTAAAACAGGACTAGGTAGCTGCATTCACAGATCAGCTGGATGCATCGGCGCTGTATCTGGTAAGATCGCAAAGCGATTTAATAGAATGAGGGGAGGTGGTGAGGCTTCCCAGTGACCCCTTTTCTTGCGGTCCTACCAGGTAGCCGGTTGACTGGGAGTTGAGCAGGAGGAGGGTCATCGACAGGATCCTGGATCCCACAGAATGGTGTCGGATATAGCAGAGTTCATTGCCATCATCTTTTTAGCCTGGGCAGAGGGGTTTCAATGAAGCTGGACAGGAGACTATCCTTCTTCTTCAGCTCATTTATCCACAGTCTATGGATATCCTCCTTGAGGTTGGTTATGCTTCTGTTAGCCTTCTGGAGAAGCTGGCAGTCTTCATAGGACATTGTAGCTGAGATCCTGAGAGAATAGTATGGAGCGTCAAGTCCTGGTGCGGAATGAGTGTCCAGGTATGGCAGGTAGAGGGATAGGGGGCAACAGAGAGAGCTGTGGGATCCATGTAATGGCCGGGGAGATGGAAGCCGGGATTCAAGAGGAAGTCCTACAGGTTGAAGATGTTGTCTGACCTGGAGCCTACAGCGTTGATGTTTTTTTGCAAAGGTGACAGAGGTAAGCCACAGAAAGGAAATCAAGAAGCAAAATTTACCTATGCAGGGATTAGGCTTTAGTTTTCAGTCTGTAGCTCATCTTGACACTTGGTGTTAATAGTCTGCCTTGCTTAGTGAGTCGGCCCGCTGTCCCGACCAGAAACGTGAAACTTAAAATCTGAGAATCAGAAAACTAAAATCTTTTGCTTTGCTAAAATGTATGTATAAAAACAGCTAAGACCTAGAAGAATATACATACAACACTGACGCATGTGCCTTCTACATGGTGAATTGTCACTGGATGTCACTGCATCGGTGATTTGGGGAGTACAACCAGGTAGTGCGTCATTGTTGCTAAGAATGACCAATTACCATTCCTCTGGATGATGGCCTGACGTGCTGTTAACAACCTTTTCAAACTGTACTGGGTGTGTAACTTATCCTATCCAGCAACACTGTCTTAACCTTCTTTGAGTATGTGTACGACCTGCCATTCTCCACACAAAAAAAAAAACAAAGTACTTAGCTGCTGGAGATGCTGATGTTCTTTAAATACAACTTTACTTTGATGACCTCGAAACAACAAATCCCTTGTGTTCCAAACAAAAATACATAAACTGGGAGCTGTGTATTTTACCCTGAAGAATTTGCCAACAGAGTACAATTCCTCACTAGCAAATATTCACCCATGTCTTCTGTTCAACTCAATATATAATAATATAATATAAAATAATAAAATGGAAAAGATAGAAATTTATACATAACATGTTTTTTATCTTAAAGTTATTCTATCAGAACATGTTTTAACATATCTTTGTGTCAAAATAACATCTTTTGTTGACCTATATGACATAGATGTGTTAAAGGAACAGACACTTTAGTTGTGTCAAATCTGACACAACACTTATTGTCCTTGATCTGATGCAATGTGTTAATATTTAACATATTATGTGTTGTTTTTAAATCATCTGTTCCATGAGTGTACAGATTGATAGAAAAAAAAAATTAATTTGGTTAACAATGGGTAACAAGTGTCTTTCTAGATAATGAATGAATATCTACAGTTTAGGCTATCAATAGTATAGTTGGACAGTAGCCTATTGTATAGAGTAGCACCACAGTAGGCTAATTATCTAAAAATCTGTGTGATCTACTTTTGATAAGTAATTATGTAATGAATTATCTATCTTATTATCTAATCATTTTATGTAATTATTAAGTCAAGCAATTTCAAGTAATTTTATGTGCCTATAAATAGACTGTGACCAGCAGAAGAGAGTTTGCATGGGATCCTGAAAATTGTATGAGAGAGTGGTCGTAATGGCATCAGATAAGGGTCATTCTGGCCTATGAAGGAGGTATAACAGACATCAGAATGATGTATAATTGTATGTATGTATAAGTATCAGCCTATCGTTTATTTAAGTCATGGAAAGAGCACCCTAGATATCACTGAGACATCGGCAGTCTAGGCGACATTGGGGCAGTGAGCAAATGATCCAAATACTACATCTTCCTGACCCATTTTGATTACATTGCCCATTCATTGCAGCAACATATATGTGCTTACTGGATAGCTGATTGAGACCTGTCTGAGCCGAGTCCAAAGACGTGCTGTCTAGGTTTAAGTGACAACTCTAAATTTGAATGTGAGGGTGACTGGTTGTCTGCCTACTATATATATGTTAGCCATGTTATAGACTCTTGACCAGCACAATGTGAAGGCCCCCTGTAATCCTGCCCAGGATAAGCAGGTAGGGGTAATTTTGGATGGCTAGACATGTCATGTCTGTGAGAATGGTGTTTTGCAAGGTAAATGTACAATATATTGACTGTCATATTATTACTTTTAATATGACATTCAAAATAATCAGCAGTAAGTTTTGGTTTCCTGATCATTTAGTTAAAGTGAATTTCACATTTTCTCAGATGATTGATAGATGTTTTTTTTTTAACAAGCCTCTTCAAAAACTGTGTATTTACTTTTTTTTCAAGGTGAACAAAATGTTTGCAGCACAAACAGCCTTCACTGAGCCCTTGTAAACATACAGAGGTTGATCTGTATTTATCCAGTGTCTTCCTGGTCTTTGAAAATTGAGCTTAAATGAAGCAGCGACCTTGAAATGAGAGGCAGACTTGCTGAATACGGTAATCATAGCCATGGGTGGGTTTCTGGAGACTACATTACATATTACATATTTATGGTGCTGCTGCTGCAGCTTTGTTCCCTGAAAGAGGAGAGTGAAGGAGAGACTGAGAAACTTAGAGGAAAGAAGAGGAAGAAAGGGAAGGAGAGAAGATGAAATAAAAAAGGAGATGGAAAAGATGGATGAGACAGAAAAGAGGTGGAAATTAAGACAGTGGGGCTGCGCATGATGAGTCCAGCCTCCAGACACATACACAAGTGCACAGACACACACCATGCAGTCATGGTTGAGAAAGGCACTAGCCTGTGTTCTCAGCTCTTGTGAGATGAACTGGAGCTGATAAATTTAGCAAAAATACAACTCCCCTGAGGCCACACAGGGACACACATAGACACACATAACATCTTTTCTTGCTCCTTTGTGTGTGTGCAAGTGTGTGTACTTGGGGCTGCATAACTTGGGTCTCACATACATCTGTTCTCTTTTTCGCTCTCTTCTCTCACTCTGTGTGCGTGTGTGTGTGTATGTGTGGGTCTGATTTAGGCTACTATTGGGGAAAAATTTAAGAGTCCAGTTAATAATTTAATAAGTAAATTAAGTCCAGTTACCTGAGGACGACTTTTCCAATTAGGGACAAAAGCCGTGTCCCCAATTGGGAAAAATGTGATTTTTGGGTCAGTGGTTAGGGTAAGGTTAAGGTTAGGGTTAGGACAAGGTTAGGGTAAGGGTTTGGGTTAGGCAAGTAGTGGTTATGGTTAGGGTTAGGGTAAGTCTCCAGGAAATTAATGCAAGCCAATATAGTTTCCCAAAAAGTGAAGAAAGTAAACATGGAAGAGAGGGGGAGCAAAAAAGAGACAAGAATGAGGTTCAATAACAGGAGAGAGAAAAAGGAAAGGATAGGGAGGGATGGAAGGCATAATATTTGAAATCAAGTTAGAGCAAAACATGACAGCAGAATGTCCTGCCATGTTTCAGGGTTGTCACACTGAGGAATACTGGCTCAGCAGATACTTCTGTAAGCACTTTAAAAAAAAAAAAACAATTCATTTTGTCATCTTAAAGAAAAAAACCTGTGAAAGAGACCAGAGATCAAAGAGGAGCAGAAGAGATCAAACATAACAACTGTCACTGTGTCTATTTTTAAAGCGGGAATGAGGATTTTATCTGCAGCTGCAGGGGTAGTCAGAGGGATCAAGATAAACCTGAAGAATTTAAGTTAGCTGAGAAGTTAGCTGCAAACACTTTGGGCTGGTGCGGCCATTGGTCTACGGGTAATGCTAGTGTGAATTTTTATTTTAAGCTTGTGCCAATTCATCTGCCTATCTACAGTCCCGTTCAGATAGGGTGACCATCACAGAGAGGGAAGGGATGAAATATTCACTGTGCTCCTCAGTAATCTAACTCATTGGTCCGGGAAGCATTTTAACCGAAATTACAGAATGTGCTCCTGGGGGATCAATTTCAAAAATTGCATCCCTTCTCAGAGTCATAACTCAGTCAAATTTGAACACACAGATATGAAACACATATTGATATTATTTAGTGTGACTTACACTTTCTGAAGATATCATTATCACTGATGTCCATCCAGAATAAACTTCCAGAAATCTGCTTAGAACTCAGAGAAAGAAGGCGCTTAAACTTGCCTGAGAATCATAACATTTTTAAGTTGTCTCTACATCCATGGGTACGTTGAAAACAGAAACTGCCAATAGCTAATTCAGCATAGTTTTATTGGGGACAATTGTAATGTGAACAAATATAGGCTAAAAAAAGACAGGGCTCAAAAGAGAAGAGTAGCACCTAACTGTAGCTGACAATTTAATGCTCAGGTTTGGTCGGTGAGGGTTGAAACTTGATTGTGATTGGCTGGTGAACCCGGTCCCACAACATTTATGCAGCACGCTCTCATGTGCACCCCAAATGACAGGCACACAGAGAGGGCCTGTAAAGAGACAGTGCCGGTAAGAACTTCAAAAACTTTTACGGATGTTTTGATGGTCCACTCGCCCACCGATGCGGCGGCCATCCGGGATTCGTTCCAGTAGTCCAACTATGACACACATGCAGAGAGAGAGAAAGAGAGAGACTTACATTGGTAATGATGACGTCACATCAACAGAAATACAGCAGACAGGCTGGCAAGAGACAGCCAAATCGACTCAGAGCGGAAGTTTTGGTCAGATGTGGTCTGAGTCTATTTTTTGTCACAATCATGACACAAAAACAAACTTTATTCAACTAAACAACAAAAATACATGTTCAGTCAGGCAGATTTGGCCCAAGGTGGGCAACTAAAGAACTGTGGGCCTGGGGCAGCCATATCATCTGCCCCCCTGCTCGCTCTGCTACAGGGTGGCTATAAGGTACTACTGGTGTGGGGGTAAAAGATTACCTACATACACGCACTGGATGGGATTAAAATCCCTGACCAGAAGAAGTAATGTTAAAATCATTCCACCTCCTCCAGAAAAACAAATCCAGTCCAAATGGATCCTTATACTAACACCCATATCTCTGTCTTTATTTACAAGCTTACCTGGGGTCAAACTTCTCATCTCGGTTACATTAACTTTGAACTCACCACAATGTGGTCTTGTTACGACCATTGTAGTTTTACATAAATCATTTCAAGTACCTGTTTTTGAGTCAGACTGAAAGTAAATATAGTAAGTAGACAAATTATTTAGCTAACTGCATAGGAATCTACTTCAGGGGCAACTTGCTGGCTAACTACACTAGCTGCTGAGTCATGTGGAAAACTTTTTTATCATGTGAGAGTAAACTTAATATTTGACATCTAAGCTTCAATGATAAAAAGATAGATAGATGCTAAGAAATAATAAATTAATTAATAAAGCATAAGGCATTGACAGTTTTTGCACTCTCAGTATGTATGGCACTTGGGTACACGTGGTTGTTGTGCTCTGGGGCTCTGGAGAAAGAGCTATTTCTCAGCATGTTGGTCTGTGTGCATATGATTCTGAGCCGTCCTGAGGGGAGGGTGGTGAACAGAGAGTGAGGGGTCTCTCATGATGTTAGATGCTTGTTTGTGGAGGCAGCTTGAGTGGATGTCTCTCAGGTCTGGAAGTGGGTAGCCAACAATTCACTGAGCCATTTTGACTATAAGCTGCAGGTCTTTCCTGCTCGCCGTGGTACATCTAGAGTACGAAACTTTACAGCAGTATATCAGGATGCTCTCTGTAGTGAAGCGGTAAAAGTTTATTAACAATTTTTGGGGGAGTCTGTTGGGCCTCAGGGTGCTCAGAAAAAAAGAGGCATATTGGGGCTTTTCTGACCAGGCATGAGATGTACAGGCTCCAGGTCAGGTCCTCAGATACGTGTACTCCCAGGAACCTAAAACTGGCAACCCATTAAACTTCCTCCCCGTTGATACAGTCCAGGGGGGTCTTTTGTTTTTCATGAGGTCAATGATAAGTTCTTAGGTCTTTGTTGTGTTGAAGTTCAGGTCATTGACCTTGCGCCATGCATAGTTGCTGTGACTTTGTTTATAATCAGTGATGTTCCTAATGCATTGCCACAGGGTGCGGGGGTTGTTTTCCTTGAAGCTGTCCTCAATGTGTTGTTTGCATTTTTGTTTGACAGTTTTGATGCCTCTGTGTAAGTCTGCCCTGGCTCTCCTGTAGGCCTCCCTTGTCTCCTGACCTGATTTCAGGATTCTGGGCTCTGAGCAGCTCTTGCACACTCTGGTTGAGCTTGGGTTTCTGGTTGGGGAACAATTTGATTTGTTTGGTTGCAGTCACATTATCAATGCAGCCATTGATGTATGACAATACTGTGGAGGTGTGGTGCTCAACATCTGAGTGTTCAAAGGGCTACTACATGGTATCCTCAAAACAGTCTTGTAGTGACGATGAGGCTTCCTTGGTCCAGATCTGCATTGTCTTGGTCAGGGGTTTAGTTCTGCGGATGAGGGATGTGTGGGCTGGGGTGAGAAACAGGGACAGATGGTAAGACTGTCCAAGATTGGGGGACGAGTAAGTCCTGTAGGCTCCAGGGATATTTGTATACACCTGTTCCAGTGTTTTGCTTTTCCTTGTTTTAATGTCAACATTCTCTTAAAATTTGGGTAAAACAGTCTTAAGATTGGAGTGGTTTAAGTTTCCTGCCACAATAAAAAATAGTCTCTGGTTGTTTGTTTTGTTGCCTGCTAATGGCATCATGTAGTTTTCCCATAGTTATCTTAGCATTAGCTTGGGGGTGGACGTAGACCGCTGTGATGAAAACTGCTGGGAATTCCCTCGGCAGGTAGAATGGTATGCATTTAGCATTAGAAACTCCGTGCCTGGGCACCAGTGTCTCTCAATAACAGTGGTATCTTTCCACCAGCTTTTGTTTATTTATATATACACACACACACACACACCCTGCTCATGTCTCAGAGTCACATGTCCAGTCTGCACAGTAGACAGTTCAGGTGGCTAGCTTCACAGCTATGTTGGAGATGTTTTCATGCAGCCAGGTCTCCGTTATCACCATAATGCAGGTGTTCAAACGGTAGTTTGTAATCTGCAGTCTCAAGTTGTCCAGCTTTTTAACAAGAGAGTGGGCAAGAAAGATGTTGCATACTACAGGTTTATGCGGGGCTGCCCGCATAAACCTTTCACTCCCACATGCCAAGCTCAGCATAGAGGGGGATAGTAGGTGACAGTAATATCTTATATCATTATAATATATAATAAAACATGATATAAATATAATATAATAATAACATAATATATAATATAATATATAATAATAATATAATATATAATAATCAAACATAACTTTGGGTCGTATTAAGCTGCTTGCTCAAATGACTTACAGAGTTGTTTTTTACTGGAGGACTGTCTCCAAAGAAAAGATCACCGAAAAATCTGGGCACAACATTTTTTAGAAAAAGAGAGGAGGAAGTTGGTTGGAGAGAGAGAGATAAATGTGAAGAAAAAAGACATATGAATTGAGGACTGATGTAGTGAAGAAGGGAGAAAGAAGGAAGAAAGAGAAGGGCAAGTGGAAGAAAGTGAAGGAGAAGGGGGATGAAGTTGAGAAGGTCTAAGGCTCAGGGCATAAGAAAATAAAGCTGTTCTTTCTTAAAGCGATTAGCAAAATGAAAACGTCCCAAATTTTATCCAGAGGAAATTGGTGTCCAAAGCGCCTTCCTCTGTTTTGCTACCAAAGCCTCTGCTGTCTTGCAACACAAGATAAGCTGGGTGAAACACACACAGCTCTCTGCCAAATTGAGTTTTGGGTTGTGAGACAAATTATTGTACAGTATTTTGAAAGTAGGAATACTAAGAGGCTGTAAAACACAACATAAATTTTTGGGAGAAGGATGGAGGCTTGGAGAAAGGGGAGGTCAATCAAAATCTGTATGTGAATGTTAAGCTTTGATATTTGGATTCTGATGCAACTTTACATAACTTGATTGTTTATATGAATCTGTGAGTGTCTAAATGATCTGAACTATCCACACCTTAATTTTGTATCCGCAAGATCAAATCACAGTTAAATCTTATATCCTGTCATCAGCAATTTTAAAATTGTGCAACTCTGCCCTGGTGAGTGCGCCTTACTTTATCTGATGTCAGTATTGTCTGTAACATGATTGATGGAGACATGTGGCTCATGGCTCATGGGCTGCTTTCATGTGCTGTTTTGTGTGCCTATAAATAAATATTGTTGGTGGATTTGATGTCAGATCAGCGATTCCCAACGACCGGCAATTGGAGCGCACCTTCCACCAGTACAAAATTTGGTATTATTACCTCTGCCAAAGAGGTTATGTTTTCACACTACTGTCAAGAAACAACTTTGAACTACAGACATTGAGCCACTAGCTTCTGGCATGAGACCTTACTACCAACCGAGGGAGTTTTCTCATGCTATTGTAATGGTGATGTATGTTCCCCCCTCTGCCTCAACAGAAATAGCATGGGATCACATACATCACTGGCTTCCAAACTACCCACCTTCACCCAGTATGTTAAGTGCCACACCCGGGAAAATAAAATACTTGAATCACTGTACTGCTATGTGAAGGATGCATACTGCTCTGCTCCCTTGCCCCCCTTGGGAACATCTGACCATAACACGGTCCATCTCCTGCCTTCTTGCAAACCCTGGGTTCAGCAACAGCCAGCTTCAATCAAAATAGTGAGGAGATGGTCTGACGAGACAGATTAAGCCCTGATGGACTGCTTTGAGACTACTGACTGGGAGGCACTCTGGACCACACGGGGATGACACTGAAAGTCTCACCTATTGTATTGACGTTGCCAACTTCTGTGTGGACAATACTGTGCCCAGTAAGAGAGTACAGTTTTTTACTAATGACAAGCTATGGGTCACACCTGAGCTGAAGCACCTGCTGAACCTCAAAAAGAGAGCCTTCATGTCAGGGGACAAGGAGGAGTTACGGGGGCTCGAGAGAGAACTGAAGTGGAGAGTTAAGGAGAGAGAGGACTGCTACAGAATGAAGTTTGAGGAGAAGCTTCAACAGAACAGGTTATGCAATGTTTGGAAAGGTATGAGGAGTATATCTGGATACAAAGAATCCAGCAGCAGACAGTTGATGGGGGTTGTTGACTGGGCAAACAGGCTAAATCTGATTTGATTATGGCCATACCCCTCAGACCTCCAGTCTACTCTCTGACACGTCTCTGCCACCCTTCCCCAAGATGCATCTACAGTCACCCCATCCTCAGGACCCCTTCCCTCACTCCAGTCCATTGACCCCTGCAATAAGAGTTGGATTCTCCAACACCCGTCCTGTACTCTTGCGATTAGCCCCACTAGAAAACAAATGCACTGACTAAGTAACTAACTTCTTTTCACTCTATACACGGCTGACTTCTCATAACACAGACAACTGTCACATCCTAAATTTCTCCGATAACACAGCGATTATTGGTGGTATCACCAGTGGTAATGAGTGCGAGTACAGGGGACTCATCAAGGACCTGAAGGAGTGGTGCCAGCAAAATTGCCTCCAGCTCTACAGAAGGAAGACCAAGGAGCTGGTGGTGAACTTTCGCAGAGCTAAACAGTAACAGATCAGTCCAATGTACATCCAGAGGACTGAAATTGAGGATGTTGAATCCTATAAATACCTAGGTCTGCATTTTAATAACGAGCTGGACTGAACGGACAACATCACAGCCCTGTACAAAAAGGGCCAGAATCAACTCTATCTGCTGAGGAGATCCTTTGGTGTACAGGGAGCACCCCCGATGCCCTTTTATGACACAGTGGTGGCATCAGCCATCTTTTATGCAGTTGTCTGCTGGGGAGGTAGAATTGCTGCAAGGGACAAAAACAGATTAAATAAACTGATCAGCAGGTCTGGATCTGTCCTCTGATGCTCCCTGGAAACTTTAGAGATGGTGAGTGAAAGGAGAATGCTTGCAAAACCCCGGGCCATCTTGGACAACCCCCTATATGAGAACCTGTGTGCCCTGAGCAGCTCCATAAGCAACAGACTGCTCCATCCATGCTGCTCTAAGGAGTGATTCCACTGATCATTTTATTCCTGCGGCAGTCAGACTCTACAGTAGCACTCAGTGCTGCTCATAGTGATCGCAGCCTGATCATTAGTATTTGCAGTAGGAATGTTATTTATTATTCTATTATTGCAGTGTTACCTCTAAGGGCCCCTATTATTTAGCTATTTATTTATTCATCAGATTGTTGTTTGTTTACATTGTCTTACATAGAGATATTGTATTTATTTTTACATTGTTAGTAACTGTGTAGGTGGTGATTTTATGTTTTTTATGTTGGTGATTACTGTTTTTATCTTGCTGCTATAACACCTAAATTTCCCCTCACTGGATTAATAAAGATAAATCTCTCATCTCTCTATCTCTGTTGGTATGTTTGTTTGTTTGTTTTTGAGCAGGGTTGCGCAAAAAAAAGCCAAAAAAACAATTTGCACCAAACTTGGTGGAAGGATGGGACATGGGCCAGTAAAGAATCCATTAAATTTTGGTAAAGATCTGGTTAAAGGGGCAGATCCAGGAAATTATCACTTTCTTTAACATTGTGAGATAGGTCTGGTAGGTCAGGTCAAGTGTAAGGTTTTAATTTAACTTACAGTTACGTTTTACTTCTGCATAAAGCACATTGCTTGTGGCTTCCACCCAGGGATTACAGATGAAAATTAATTTTTTAACTATGCCTGGTATATAAATATATTGTGCTTTGTGCAACAATAAATACATCATTTAGAAGTGGCCATAGGTCCACCTGAAGCAGTTTTTGGTTCTGACAGGTTTTTGTGACATAATTACGTATTGCCTCCATCACTGGACCGTGGAATAAGCTTAGTACACAAGATACCCCCCCAACGCCACAGTGTAATTTGGACACGTGGCGCAAAGATATTATCTGACAACAACCAATCATCAACCCCTGCTGCCACCCCCAACCAGTGCAAACGATGTCAGTTTGAATAAATGGGCATTCAGTTTAGCATCCTCTTATAGTTTTTGCTGAGCATCAAAGCTGAGTATATAACCCTTGACAGAGTAATACGGAAACCCTCCCATCAAAGTTTGACAGATCCCAATTGGATAGTGTCATGTCGTCATCGGAAGACTCGCCTTTCTCTCACCATTTTTCAACCTCGGAACCCCCACCTTATTGATAATGTCATTTGACTGACATCATCACAGAATGGGACTCTCTCATGCTCTAACCCCTGCTGTGTTTGAATGTATTAAAAGTCCTTTATGCGCTAAACGTACACATCACTTCGGTCCCAAAGCTGTTCACAACCATCTGTGTATATTTAAAAAGCTTTACTTTATGAGAGGAACTCTCCACCTCCACGATGCCAATCCAACCTGACTGTGATCTGCATTATCCCGGAGGGCATAGTGAGATGACTTTCTGTTCTTTCATTCATTCTTTTCACGTGTTGAGATTTAATAAATGGAGGGGGGCCAAAAGAAATCCCTCCTTCTTTCCCATGGTCCATATCCTCGGGTAATATCCGTAATCCATTTATATAACAGCCAGTAATACCATTCACGTATTTGTATAACAGCCTATTGCTTGTCAAATTTTGAGAGGTCCCTAACCTCCACTCGCATGGCTCATCACAAGAAAGGAATCACTAAAGACGGTGGACACGCTTTCTCTTCTTCTGTTTTCACACTCAACATATGGGGGTTGGGGCATAGGGAGGTCATTTTTTCTTTCCCATGGTCCATATCCTCGGGAAATATCCGTATTCCATTTGTATATCAGCCCACGGCACATCAAATGTTGACAGGTCCCTAACCTCCAAAAGCTCTTCTTATAATGAGAAAGGAATCAAAGAGAAGATAATTGACCCCTCTTTTCATCAGTGAGGGCTTCAGCAAAAGACCTCTAAAGTAAAACAAAAGCCCTTAAATTGGTGGAGCAGAGACGGCACAGCACAAAGCAACCATTTTTCACGGTCTTAACAAGGTTCAATTTACTAAAGCAATTTTTGTTTTTGAAAATAAAATAAAAGCCCTAGAATGATCGAGCAGAGACAAGAAGAAGAGAGAAAAATAATGCACACTGTAAAGCAACCATTTTTCGTAGTCTTAACATGGTTCAATTTAAATTTCATGTTACAGTAAGGTATAAAATAGGCTACTATGAGGATCCCTTGTGGGATTCGCTGAAGACGAGGGGAAACTGAATGCGCAAGATGAGAAGTGGTAAACTTTAATAAACTATTCCACCATTTTTCTTTTAAACATACAACTTTTAATTAAAGTGTTCATTTCTCTTAAAAATTAAGGTTTGAGATCTACACTCTTCCTTAAAGAAATGCATCTCCGTGTCCCTGTAAGTAAGACCTATTCTTTTCTCTGAATCACTTTTCATTTTATTTTTCAAAAAGATTGCGCTTTTTTAACTAAGTTTTTTTTCTTTTGAGCATCACTACAGAGGAGCTGGAAGATATCTACTTCAGTCTATCAGAATACAGTACGCATTCCATACGTCAATACTTGAGACTTGTGAAGGAAATGTCTCAAATGCAAAAAAAATGTAGCACGTTGCTATGACTAAAAGTCACATGTGTGTGCGTTGCCGATATGTAAAATCTGCGGAGTGAAATTACCTCCTGGCTCTGACGTAACCATTAGCGATCATCAATGTTACATTCAACCTCTTCGCGCAGCCACAGAGCACACTGAAAAATAGTTTTTCTAGGATTTTGAAATGTTTTGCACGGCGTGCACCTCCTCTTTCTGGTGTGTACAAAAACACTGGAAGGTTTAGAGATGGCGGCTTACAGTTTGGATTGCAGCAAAGACTTTTCCTGTATTTCAGGAGACCTGTATATTGGGGAGCTACATTTATAGCGCACAATTCTTAAGGACTTGATAGCTGTGTGGTACTCAACAGCATGATAGAGTTGGGTTTAAAAACCTCTCTCATCATGCAAGGAAGTAAAATCATCTGTTTTGAAGACCCTGATTACAGGTTAAAATACATGGACTCCCTGTCTTTCCTCGCCATTCATAATAGCACTATGTGTAGGTTTCAGGGATCAAACCAAAGGCTATTTTCCTCATGGATTCAGCTCAGAGGAGCATTTAAACTACATAGGGCCTTACCCGCCGCCACGTGATTACAGTGTAGAATGCATGACGCTGTGTGAGCAGGAAGAGTTTGATAGCTGGTACAGAGAAGTAGGCCGGGCACCTTTGAGAGAGAAGTTCTACATTACTGTAAAATTGTTGATATTCTCTCCGTGGGTTTTATCAAATTCACTGACAGGTTTCTTTGTGAAACAGGCATGGACCCTTTAAGCTGCATAACCATCTCCTCAGCCTGCATGAAAGTGTTTGTCACACATTTCCTCCCCCCTAAAACCCTAGCGATACCTTCTCCCGACAACTACAGGGGCCAATGCAAAATGTATGCACACTTCCATCCGGTGGTTAGTGTAAGTAGTTTACGCCGAGATCAAGGGTGTAAAGTATACTTGGGAATTTGGGGGATGCTTTCATCACGTCTGTCCATCTTGTTTTCAACCTCAAGACACTTGCCCTTTGACGGGAGTTCCCTTTGAGGAGCTGCATGTGGCTAGTGAGGAGAAATTACAGACGTTAAGGTCTGTTTCTCTCATATGATGAGAACATGAGTGGACGGAGATGACGAAATCACAACACGCAGTGACAGAGTTCCTCAAGGGTTTCGATGCTTCTGAACCTCTCTCCCCCGCCCAGCTCTTTTTGGAGGTAGGACGAGCGCCATCAGGTTGAGGTACACGATGGGTCAGAATGAACGTGTATTGTACGTAGACGTCACTTCTCTGTGTTGGTACGTCAACTGCAGCTTTCCTTACCCTCAAGGTCACCTTACCATCATCTACAAAGACTGACAAACTTCAAAACTACTTTGGCCTAATCAGGGCTGTCGTCTACCCACCTCACAGGCTCTTTTACCCCATTCTACCTTACAAAAAGTCTTGAGGGAAATTAGTGTTCATCCTCTGCCATACCTGTGCCGACATCAATAATCAGGGGGTCTTTATAGACACAATGATGAGGCCAGAGCGTTGATGGGGTTTGGATCACCAACAAATTTAACAAGGTCCTCGAGATGGGGTATAGAGTCGCCAAGATCACAGTGTTGTGGCACTCTGACAAATAGAGCGAATCCATTTTTGTCAAATACATACACACCTTTCTGAAAGGTAAGCAGGAAACTTTGGGGTAGCCAACAGAGGCGACGGACAAGGAAAGCAGAAAAAAGTACACAAGGGACTATCAGGTCAATTAGGGCATTCTGTTAGATGCTGGCAAAATCAAGGCAAACCCAGACAAGTGTCTAAACTGTGTCTCAATAGCTTTTGCGGAAAGTTTGCGCAGAGAAGTAATCTTTCTCAGACCACCCTCGTCAGCGAACGCTCATGTTTTTGCAAATATACAATGTCAAGTTCCATGGTTCAATGGGAGCGTGCATTGTGCCCCCCGGCAAGGTAAATAATATTTTCATAGCCACATTAACCACCACGTATGTGTGTTCAATGCTGTACAGTTATCTGGAATCGGTGGAAGAGAATGTTCTTTATACAGATACTGATAGCTTGATATACGTAGTAAAAGGTGGGGAAATTCCCCTGAAATGGGGGGACTACATGGATCAGTTGATGGACGAAAAGGAGAGGGTGACAACATTCAGGAATTTGCGACTGCCGGCCCGAGGAGTTACGCGTACCAAACCAAAAACTAAAAAGAAATAGTACTACACATCAAGGGAATCGTGTGGACCCAGGGATGCTGCAAACTGGTCAACTTTGACAGCGTCACAGAGCTGCTGGCCGGTTACCTGAACAATAGCCTGAAGAGGGCATGATTGAGACCGACAACACAGCATCATGCGTGATTAAAGGGGCTTTCTGTTGAAAAACTCAACATTTCTGAAAAAAGTTTAGAGTGGTGTATGACAAAAGAAGTCTTTTTGCTGACAGAAAAACTCTGCCTTTCAGCTATTAGGATATACTAAAAAAAAAAAACAGTCACACCTTGGTGCCATGGAGGAGAATGATTTTGATCCTAGACTCTGCATGCCTTTTTCATGTCTGACTGTGAGACCCAGCTGTTGTGGGAAAACCTATTTTGTAAATAGGTGTACTGGAAACTGTGAACATGTGATGGACACAATACCTGAAAATATTGTGTGGATTTATACTAATTTTTAACCTATGTATGCTGAACTGCAAAAGATGAACAAAGAGATTAAATTTGTCGAAGGACCACCTCATTCATTTGAAGATGAAAACCTGTTTCCTCCCAATCAAAATCATTTGATCATTCTGGATGATGTTATTTTTCAAGCCTTCAACCACCCTGAAGTGGTTAAAATTTTCACACAGTACAAACACCATTGAAATATGAGTGTCATGATGCTGACACAAAATGTATGTAAAAGGAACACTCCCTTACTAAATGCTGTATACCATGCCACACCTCAGAAAGGTAGACAGTCTAAATACATTTTAAAAAAAATTTAAAAAGAAGAACGGAAATATTCAAAGTCTACAGACATTTTTTTATTATTTTAAAAAAAAATGAGAGAAGTAAAAATAAAACATGCGTCTCATAAATTGTAATAATCTTTACACATTTGTAAAGATCAAGCCCCATGGTTAAAAGAATCAAAAAAGGTGGCTTGATCGTCCTACTCCAGAAACAAAGATAACCAGTGCTCCCTGGGTTGGTGTCCTTTATGTGCGTTACCTATAAAGGAGGCGGGAACTCTAAACAAACAACTCAGTAAAGGTAACTGGTCAGAAACCTACATGCCACAAAATACATCTCCCAGCAGATGACACAAAAGAATTTCCAGTTGATGATTATTCATTTTTTTTATAAAAAAAAAATCTATCAAGATTTTCAATAATAATTCACCAACAAATGTCTCTCAGAATTGATTTTCAAAATGGAATCGTAACAGGCGCAGACAATAAGATTTGTGGTGTGCAGCAAGTTTACTCTTAATCTCATTTCCAGTCTTAGAATCCTGTTGGAAAAGGGAGACAAAGCTTCATTAGCAGTGAACATGCTGTAAAACACTGACTGAAATCCCCTGGTTAAATTGGGGTTGGAAAGCCTAAGCCAGAACTTGTCTGCCATCCTGTTGGAGGGCCAGATATTCCACTTCATTGTGGATAAAAGTCAAGGGTGACGGGTCTCTTCTCCCCGTGAAGGCATCGTGTTGTACCATGGCCAAAATGAAGTATTTTGGCATGGCGCCCAGAAAGAGGTTCTCCTGGTTACATATCGTGGCATTCTCCAGGATGTAGTATGTTTTCACGTTGACACGTGACAGGGGGCAGAGCGCGTTACTCTTCAGTAATGCTTCGGTGTGACTTAAGCAAACAGGGGGGGAAATGGAAACTTTTTTGACAAAAATAGAGGCCCCTAATCTTTTCAAACAGAAAGCAGACTCACGGGTTCCCATGAGGCAAAAACCTCTGGGTCAGTTTAATTCTCATATCTACCGAGTTCAAAAGAAGTCTCCATGGAGAGGACCCAACAGGTGTACTTCTCGGGAATTGGTGGAGAAGGCAGCTCTCTGATTTAACCCTCTGTTAGGCCCATTAACCATTACTATGGAGTCTATAGCTCCCATGTTTTCTTTAAAAAAAAGACCTGCACCGAAATGAACTTTTCAACATATCTTCAGAAAAGTTGAGGCAGAGTTTCAATCATAGCTCTGTAGGTGTGTTTGGTGCTAGACTGTGAAATCAGTCTATTGCCCAGAATAACACTGCATTGTCTGAAAATTCAGAGGATAATTGATGAGGCCCACTGCCAAACAATACGTTTGGCAGGTCCGTGCCATCGGCATTGGTAATTTCCACACGGAGAAGCAACAAGGTGTCTTTCAGATCCGATTACTTTTCACCGTCTCCAGGGATAAAGAACTCTATTAGGCCCCCGTTGGTGTTGGTGGTAGAGGTAAAACTTATGCATAGACCTTATCTTCAATAGATAGGTGCATCATGGGGGCTGAAAGAAAATTCAGCATGGCCAGGATGCACTCGGGCAATTTCTGATGTAAAAAGAGCCATGGTTTTTCTTTACTCCTCATTAAAATATATTGATGGGCAGACTTCCTACCTTTAAGCTTGCTTCTATTGATTTTCTCTTTTTATGGTCTCTGCATTTGTTAAATTCTGTTGAAACACGTTCTCAACGCGATCAATCTACATGATAAAACTTAATAACCCAGGATCCCTCTTGATTATGGTTATTTACAATTTTCCCCAACATTTGGCATGTCAAAGGCAGTGTTATAAGTGGCCAATTTAAGATGAGGTTTAGTGATGGCAAAACAAAGCGATGGCTTTTTTTCAGACAAGGGGATACAAAATGAAAAAATCTTGAGGATATAGACCCTATGCCTCGACAATAAATGATGGATGCCAAGAACCAGGTAAAGTGCCCACTGCTTGACTTTCATAATAATTTACAAAACGCTGAGGATCAGCTCTCAGGTGTATCTGAGCCACGATGGATACTTTGTCGTTTCTTTTTACAGAGGGCACTGTAATGTAGCGGGTTTAAATTGGAGCTTCATGATAGTCTTCCCATAGACAAAGTCCACACACCTGTTGCAATCCAGTTTAATCTCGATGTGAATAGTTTTGATGTAAGTTTTCGACATGGGTACATAATGTATCATATTATACCTGATGCTCACCATGTCTCCAAAATCGAGTGTCTGGCCCCTTTTTTTTTACAATTTTTCCAAAGCTATCTGACAAACCAGATTTGCTTTTACACACGGTGTGGTGTACAATCAGTTCCCAGGGTGTATGTATAGAGTGGGATTGTACTTTATCCTGAATGTTTTCAGTTGCTCGATTTCCACATCTCTGATAAAAGCATCCGTGTTACTGCACACTGAAACTGCCTGCTCCAAAAGATCTATTAACTGACAAATGACAACATGGTCCACTACATACATCATAAGTTTTGTCAAGTAATTACCCATTTTAAAAGCGGTTAATTCAGGATATTATTTTACCGATGATAGACAAAAACATGGCTTATACCAGCCATTCGAAGTTGGCTTATTTTCACTACGTCCTGCCCAATCAGATTATCATACATTTTAGTGAAGGGCTTGTAGATCTTCCTCGCCGATTTTAGCTTGTGTAGCAGACTCTCTGACATAGTTCTGACTCTGTCATCATCTGCCTGGATGTTGCGCATGGTCAGCAGACAGTGAACGGAAGGAATCAATTGGGAAGTACAAAGTCTCTTCATCAGCCCTTCAAAATTATCCTGGAAGAAGTCATCCTCGAGAAACTCTTTACACTGTTATTGTTCTTGCCAGGCTGGTTGATCAAACATCTGTGGCAGCTGTCGCACTGGTACTTGTGGACAGTAATGTTGTGCAGATGGTCCATGGCGGATTTGCAGAGATGATGAAAACCAAGGGTACCCACTTGTTGATTTCATCCTTGGAGCTTTCTTCTCTCAGATAAGACGAAGGAGAGGAAGGAGGTGTCAGTGTGGAGGGGGTGACTGCGGTTGGCGTTGAAGGCGAGGGAGACCCTTTACAGGCAGGAAGCTGGGACTCCTCGAATCCGTCATCCTTATCGTGCTAGCCAGAGATACCATTGGGTGAGTTGCACTGATCTGGAGATGGGTCTGACGAGGGCTCTGGGTCTGTGTCAGAAGAACCGCTGTATGAGTCATGCAGATCCAGAGATGGGTCTAATGAGGGCTTTGGGTCAGAGTCAGAGGAACCGCTGGATGAGTCACACGGACCTGGAGAGCGCAGATCCAGAGATAGGTGTGATGGGGGCTCCAAGTCATCCAGCATATAAAGCCGGGACATTGGAATTTAAACCCCGGCTGAAACCTCGACGTTTGATGATGAAGCCCTCAGGTCCCCAGAGCCAGTCCTCCAGAAGGTTGTTAGACGTCTTTGCTGGTAGGGCAGCTCACTAGTTCCCATCTTTTATTCCCCCTGATGCTTGATGATTGGCTGGGTCCGGATGTCTCCGTCGGTCAACGGTTGGTTGTGATGGACTGTTTTCCACCACCATACCGTGCTGAAAACAAAAGAGCTGAAAGGGCGATTTTCAAACAATTTTTTTCCATCACTCGATGACGCGGCATCACAAGATTCATCACCCCCCAGTAATTTGAAGTCAGAGTAGCTGGGGCAGTTACAGGTCCTAACGTTTCATCCTCATCCAGCTGATACAGAGATTGCCCGTTTCGTGCTTGAACACATAGCCCCAGGCTCTGCACAGCCCGTATGGTTCTTAAGACCATTCCTCTTGCAGAGACTCAGGTGGAGGCAGCTGGGTCTGGCACATATATAGCAGGCATCTCTGAGGAACATCCGTTATCGAGGTTGATTCTTGAAAGACTGTTACAGGCGTCTTGCTGATCATCGTGGCTAAGGTGGCTCTCTTAGGCATCTCGACTTTCCTGCATGTTGCTTCTATTTCTCCATTGTTCATGTCAGGAACCATCGAGGATTCAAATGTCCCCTAAAATTTTTTTTTAAGAGTCTTAAATTTAAAAAGTCTGAAAGGGGGCGGATGAGAGGAGGGGCCGGCGGATGGCCGAGGGAGGGGTATTCTGTGACGACGTCAGAATGACGTTATCGACAATGATTATGTTGATGATGTGTCGTGATCTGATTCGCCAAAAAAAGATGGTGGAAAAGGGGTGGGACTTCCAGTAATGACATATCACAATCTCATTGGGACGTGTCAAAATTTGATGAAAAGGGTGTTGGTATTACTCTCTACCCTGTTTATCAGCAGTGAATACCTTAATATCCCTTCCAACCACATACTTCCATGAAGCGTTTCTCTGCTGTTAGCCACAAAAAAAAGAGAGTGGAAGAGAGAGTAAAATAGAAAAAAGATACACACTCCGTATGTCGTTGATATTAATCATTCAGGTTTTTGAACGATTAGCTGTGAATTTTACCACTGAGTGATGAGTTTTAATTTACATGATATCTAAATAAACCTGAGTTTCAGTTTCACACTTTTCTCCTTCTGTGCACAAATGCGTGCTTATTCTCTTACTTGCCCATACAACCACTTTCCCTGTCTCTCTTGCTCTCTCTCTCGTGTTCATCATGACAGTTGTTAAGTCACAAAAACAAAGCACTTACAAAGGAATCAGCTTGATTTTGAATTAGAATTAAACAAATTAACTTATTTTTAACTTGGTAAATGTATTCTTTTTTTGACACCTTATCTTGAATGCATCCGTTTAAGTCCCTCCCAGTCAAAAATTTGTTTTTCTTATGTTCCTTCACTCTGATGTTTGAGTAGCAGTGTGTAGAAAGATGTTCCATATGGGCAGTATGTTTTCCCCTTCATCTTCTGATGGGGAAAAGTTTATCTGTGCTCAACTTAAAGCTACAGTATTTAACTATCTTCTGATATTTTTTAGTTGAAATATGCTCCAAAACATATATCTAAATGTGGAAAGGTGCTGTCAAAGGCCTCTGTGAGCCCGACTCATTGAACAGCCTGGCAAGAGTGCAGAGATATTCCCTTCTAAAGTTTTTGAGCAAGCCTTGCCCTTCCAACCAATCAGAGAAGGCCAATTTCTGACATGGGAGCTCACAGCTGTCAATCAATATGTGAACATTCTTCTGATCTACAACTCATCTCACACTAAGACTTCAAGCTAGCATTAGCTGCTGGAAGACGTCATCATGCTGACTCATGGGCTAGCAAGCTCCTGATTCCTGCATTAGCTGAGACAGTGAACACGATGAAGATATTATTGGAGGGCTGGGTGGAGAGTAATGGAGCAGGGAGAGGGAGGGGTGGGAGGAGTGGAATGGTCTCATGTTAGCAATAGCTTGATTTCCAAAACTTGCAACTTTTCAGTGAAGCAGGAAACATTTTGTATCCAACACATTTGGATTTTCATAAATTCTTAACCAACTGGTCCTTGAGAGCTCTCTTCCCCACATCCAAAAATGTTGAGAACCCAGACCTAGAATACTGTAAATCCTGTAAATGTTGGTTTTGGTCAGTATTTCTTATATTCTCATTCACAGTGCTGGTGGAAAATAAGTGAACCCTTGGATTTAATAACTGGTCAAGCTCACAGGGCATATGAAGTCTGCAGTTGTAACACAAGTGCTACATCTTATTACTCTCATTCACAAATATTCCTGTGTACTGTGTACCTACCACTTCAAAGCACATAATTGTGCATTATTGCTGCAAAGTTTTTTGTGCTGCTAATTCAAAGGGTGTACAAATCACAGAGAGAGAGATCATAAAAACTTACACTGCACTCCAAAAATCACGACAAGCTCACAGGACCTGTGAAGTTGTAACATAAGTGCTTCTTCTTATCAATTTAATTCACAAATATTCCTGTGTACTATGTGCTTCATACCACTTAAAAGCACATTAATTGTGCATTATTGCTGCTAGGCTTTGGCCAGTTGTCGCAGGTTTGTGCGAGGCCACTGAGTGAGGCCACCAAGGTAAACTGTGCTATATTCTCTGAGCACTCAAACTCTATCCGTACTCAGCACTGTAGCAATGAGCTTCCACTCCATTCCTGTCGTCTCTGCCTTTTGGCATAGTGATACTTTTTGCGTTTAGCAAAGAAATCTGCCTAACTTTCGATCATTGCAACATTCCTCATCCACATACGCCTCCATCTCTGTTGGGTTGTGGAACTGCCAGTCTGCAGTTACCAAAGCTGATTTAATTCCTGCCTATGCTAACCAGCTATCCTTGAGCTTCTGGCACTCACTGAGACTTGGATCAAACCACAAAACAATGCTACCCTGGCTGTGCTCTCCACTAAGTACACATTCTCCCATACCTCCCATCTGTCCGACGAGGAGGTGGGACTGGCTTCCTAATTTCCAACAAATGGAAATTCTCAACTGTTGCCTCCAAACAAATACACCTCTTTCAAGTACCATGCTGTTATGGCAACTTCTTCAGTAAAAGTCCCTGTGGTTGTCATTTACTATCCACCAGGACAAATAGGTGATTTGGGGGGCAGGGGGGGCATGAACATCCATTTACAGAATCCGAGCTCTGTGAATTTCCTGTCCATTATATACTCTTCTGACCTCAAACCGGTCTACAGCCCTCTGAAACACCAAGCCACAACCTCCGCAATCTGTCTCTCACCTACTTTTCCTCAGTGGTTGCCACAGAGTCTCTCTCTGTGCCACACTGACCTCATGTCTGGATAGCCTGTGTCCTCTATCTGCCAGACATGATCGCTCCAACCTGCCTCACCCGGCTGACTGACACTATCCGAAAGCTGTGTACTGATCTCGCAGCTGCTGAGTGAAAATGGCGTAAATTCAGTGATCTCAAGGGTTATTAGTTGCTCCTATCTTCCTTCTAACCCAGCAATAGGTGCTCCCAAAACTGCTTTGCTTTTTATAGTAAGATCAGCAGTACCAGAGCGAATTGGAAATTATTTTCCACCTTCAAAACATTGCTCAATCCTCCATCTACTTCACCAGACACAAACCTCTCAGCTGATATCTTTGCCTCCTTCTTTACTGAAAAGGTGGCGGCTATCAGTAATCCACTCAGAACCACTCAGAGACAACCAGTCTCCCTCGGATAAGGGCACATCACTCTCCATGGTCACTCCTAGAGGCCAGCGCATCAGCAAGCCAAATATGTAGCAATCCCTCTCTGCTCTCATACCCTTCTCTGCCTCCTCCAGTCAGAGAGACCACTCCACTGAAACAGCTCTGTTGTCTCTGACAGAAGCCTTAAGGGCAGCCAGAGCTGCATTTCAGTCCTTGGTCCTCATCTTGCTGAACCTATCAGCAGGTTTTGACACAATGTACCACCACATCCTACTCTCTGTACTCTCCAATATGTATATCTCAGGCAAAGCACTTTTTTGATTTGACTTTTATCTCACTGGACATTCCTTCATGTGTCATGGCAAGGACATACGTCCTTACGCCAACCCATCCCCACAGGGATGCCCCAAGTCTCAATGCTGGGGCCTCTCCTCTTTGTAATATGCATCACCTCCTTGAGTCCAATTATCCACTCGCATGGTATCTCATATCATTGCTATGCAGATAACACCCAACTATGACATTCCTGCTAGGTGATGCCACAGTCTTGTCACGGATCTCAGCCTCTCTCTGAGACATATCCAGAGGGATAAGGGAACGCCATCTTCAACTAAATCTCTCCAGACTGAATTCCTAGTCAGCCCGGCCAGTCAATCTCTCCATCGCAATATCAACATCAAGATCACCTCTTCATCTCTCAACCCAACAAAGGTTGTGAGAAACCTGGGTGTAATGTTTGATGACCAGCTATCCTTCTCTGACCATGGTGCGCCTATCTTCTGGTGGTGCCACTGTGCTATATACAACATAAGAAAAATCAGGCCTTACCTGATTCAGTACACCGCCCAACTGTTGGTGCAGGCCATTGTTATCTCTTGCCTCAACCACTGCAATCCCTCTTGCCTAAACCACCGCATCCCTTCACACACAGTTAAACTGTGTGCCCAGGATGCGGTGGTGCAATGCTTTTTGATCAGCCTTAAAGGGCACATGTCACTCTGCTGCTCATTGACTTCTACTGGCTGCCCATGGCTGTCCAAATCTAATTCAAGTCACTATGCTTGCCTACGGAGTGCCTTGGGGTCTGCACCCATCTACTTGAACTAATTCAAACAGCCTTACGCGGTTTCCCACCCGCCGAGTTCCTCCAATGAACATAGTCTGGCATTGCAATCCCCAGACACAAATCAACCTACAGTCTAAACTGTTCTCCAATTGTGGTTCCCCAATGTTCGAATGAGCTACCAAATATAATCAGATCAGGGGCATCCTTCTTTATCTTCAAGAAACTCTTGAAGACTCATTTCTTCCGAGAGTACCTCCTCTCCTAACAACTCTACCACACCAACATGCCTAACTTGCAGTTACTGTGCACTTTCAGTGCACTTCTTAAACTGATCTCCTTGCACTTTGTCTTTTAAATGGATCTAGTGCTAAGAACTTACTTCAGGCTCCCTACTTTAGTGATATCTCTGACTTGTAAGTTGCTTTGGATAAAAGTGTCTGCCAAATGAGTAAATGTAAATGTAAATGAACCTCCTTTGGCAGCAATAACCTCAAACAAGCTCTCCCAGTCGCTGCAGATCAGACCTGCACAATTTTCAGGAGGAATTTTGGACCATTCTTCCTACAGAACTGCTATACTTCAGCCATATTCTTAGGATGTCTGGTATGAATGGCTCTCTTGAGGTCATTTCTATTGGGTCAAAGTCTGGGCTCTGTCACTCCAAAAGGTGGATTTTCTTTGTTGGAAGTCATTCTGTAGTAGATTTACTGTGAAGTTAAAGGTCATTGTCCTGCTTAATGACCAAACTTCTACTTAGCTTCAGCTGGCAGACAGCCACCCTGACATTATCTTGTAAGATACCTTGATAAACTTGGGAATTAACTTTCCCCTCAATGATGGCGAGCTGTCCAGGCCTAGAGGCAACAAAGCAGTCCCAAAGGTGAAGTAAGGGGGGCATCATTATTTGTGGCTGCTTTGTCCAGGCCTAGAGGCAACAAAGCAGCCCCAAATAATGATGCCCCCCTTACTTCACCTTTGGGATGACTTTTTTCATGTTACTTTGCAATGCCCTTTTCACACCATACTTGATGATGCATGCTCTTCCCACACAATTCAGCCTTAGTTTCATCAGTCCACAAAAAGTTTCCCAGTAGTGTTGTGGCATATCAAGCTGCTCTTTGGCAAAGTGATTTTTTTTTGGACAGCAGCAGCAGCTTCCTCTGTGTTTTCCTGCCATGGACACCAAGTTCCATGCAACCATGCACCATGCACCATGATTTGCGTATAGTAGACTCACGGACAGAGATGTCAACCAGCTCCAATGATTCTTTTAAGCTTTTAGATGTTACTCTGGGATTATTTTCAATGTCAATGCTCATTCTGTAATGGGCTTTTGGAGTCATTTTAGGTAGGCACCCATTTCTAGGAAGAGTAACCACAGAACTTAATCGCCTCCATTTATAAGCAGTTTGTGTAAATGTGGACTCGTTAATATCTAAACTCTTTATAGCTTACTTTATAACACTTTCCAGCTTTATGCAAATCATCAATTCTTGATTGTAAATCTTCTGAAAACTCTTTTTTGTGAGAAACGGTTCACATCAGCAGATGTTTCTTTTAAACAGCAAACTCAAAATGTTTGAGTGTGTTTTTATAAGTCAAAGTAGCTCTAACCCACACCTCCAATCTAGTTTCATTGATTGTACTTCAGGTTTGCTAACTCCTGACTCCACATAGCCTTTGTTGATGTCATTAGCCAAGGGCTTAACATACTTTTTCCTTACACCGTTTGAATGATGTATTCAATAGGGACAAGAACAATACAATGATTTGTGTTTTATTAGTTGTGTTTGTTCGTTATTGTAACATAAATGAAGATTTGACCAAGACAAATGTATACATAATGACATACATTTGTACAGTTTTTGGCTATTGTAAATTGTTTAATTTTCAGAGGAGGTTCAGTAATTATCCTTAAACCTCTGTAGGTTTTTGTAAATGTTTAGCTCAAACAGGTGTAAATCAGTATCTCCAGGAACTAGTCATATAGGACATTTCCTCATAATTTCTCTCGAATGCCAGCATTTAGTGCCAATGCAGGAAGTAATGTGTCCTTTATGTAATGAGACAGAAAGTGTGGATGTGGGGATGGTTGATTGGCATGTAAACTGGAAGACCAGGGACCATAACCTCGATCTTTATGGGTTTTGCCAAGGCAACCAAGATGCTTACCCTTAACCATACCGTGACAGTAGTTTATTTGCCATAACTACAGTCTTTCCCTTCCCTTAACCATACTGTTTCACAGATATTGCAGAAATAAATAATAAAAAAAAAAAAAAAACAAGAAGTGAATGTTAAATCACATTATTACTGAATGTAATCAAGGGTTTTGTAGAATCATCCAATGTCAACGTTGCCCCACAGTGGGGTTGGAGCAATTAGTGCTTTCCACCGGGATTATTTTCAGCCATGGATTAGTTGGGACAGTGTATGTACGATTGACTCAGAATAGACGACAGTGTATTTGTTCATTGTAATGACGAAACATGTCAGCCAGTGCAACACTGTTGCTCACTGATGTGTTTTCATAGGTTTATGAGTAAGTTAAAAGCTCTATTTGTGGTTTTGGATACACAGACTCAACTTGATAGTAGGACCAGTGTGATGTTTTTGTTTTTTTCAGTGGGTTTGTTGATAATAAGAAAAAATAAAGGTCATCACCAGACCTATCCTTTAAGTCAATCAGCAGAATTTTCACTAGAGACTGTACAGTATATAGCCAGATATTTAAGTATTGGTAGCTGATGCCATACTGATCAATCCCTTATTAAAAAAAATTGGGCTTTCTGTATTTGCATGATTGAGTTTGGCAATTAGGGTCACTAGTTAATCAGATTTAATGTTATGCCTGCTTTTTTTCATAGGTCTAAAAACTGTGGCTGCACTGGGCAGCTCTCATGTTGACATGTGGATGTGTGCAAATGTGAAGCTGTGCTTTGCTGAACATCAGAGTGTGTGTGCCCAGTCAGCCTTGCCAGGGTAAGTAAAGGTTAAAATACACAAAAGAAAATGGTTTGCCATGCCTCTCTGGAGGCCCATCTGAGCAAACTCTTCCCTAGGTAAATAAAAGTTAAAATGAAAGCTTTGCAAGCTGCTGAGCTTGGCCCCATGGGTAATTCTACATACTGATGGGTTAACGGTTTAAAGGAAACATGCATACAAAAACAGAGGGAAGCAGAGAAAAAACATGAAAGATGAAAGAGACAGAAAGGTAGAGGGAGAAAAGATAAAAGTGGAGGAGAGTGGAATGGAATCGACGTGGAATAATGGACTACTTTATTGGTAGATTTCTCAGAATGAGCAACATTTTTGTGACTTGCCAGTTACTATAACTAGTAACATTTCCTCATTATGTTAATAGAAATCATACTCAGGGCATCATTATGTTTCCTTGAAAATGCATTAGTTGTTGCAAGTTAGTTTTGTATAATGTAATTTCTATGAGACATGCTGGCTGTTTCACATACATGAGAAAAATAAAACAAAATATTAATAAACTGCTGCAGCAGATTGCAATGCATTCAATTTCATTACTTGCGTTCACATTCAGTGTGACATACACAACATGCACAGGTACATGGGTCTTACAATATACACATTATGTTGCTCCTTTCTTACTGAGAACCCATTCTATGATTTAACAAGTTCTGGTAGTCTATCCTGTGGCCAGGCTCAGGCTGTCCACTGACTCCTGGTTACTTAGATTTTTGCAGCAGGTCTGAGGAACAATGCGAGCCAACACGTACAAGGAGTGGATGACAAGAGTCCCACCCTAGATTAAGACAAGGACGGACAGGTAAATTACAGGGCACCAACAGAGGCATCAGAGTGGGATTTCCCAGCACTTAAAACAAACCAGAAAGACAGGACCCCTGCTGAGAGGAAGACTGAAGTGACATATGACATCATCATGACATCACATGTGACAGCTTTGGGGAACAGCATCAGGGAAACAGCAAGGACCCAGGTCAAGAGACTGAATAAACAGTATAAATAGACAACATCAGCTGTCTGTGAACACCAGACCACACATCCATTGGGAAGAGGTCAAAGGTCATCAAACAGGAGTCAGTGGACAGACAGAAAGAAATCAAGGAGGACATTCACATCCAACAGCAGAATTTATCTATGAATATGTTTGAAACTACTATTTTTTATTTAATTTTGCAATGTAGGAACTTTAGTTTAAAAAGGTACCCTGTGGAGTTTTAGACCAAAAGTAGTGCTGTGTGTTTCAGTGGGTATGCACATGGTGGCAACACTGCTCTACTGCTGCACTGCTGCATATACAGTGTTTTAACATAGTCCAAGAAAAGGCGGAATCTTTGGTTGGATGCAAATTATGGAAGACCAAATTTCTCTTTTGTTTTCTTTGGTCTTCTGATTAATAATGAATAAATTATTTCATACTGTGCCACTAATCTATCCACACAAAATTGATGAATACTAGGATCATCTTTAGTGCGTCACAAAAAAGAAGTAACAAAGGACAGAGGGATGGCAGGAGAAAGACTAAGAAAGGTTGGTGTAAGAAAAGAGAGATAGAAATAAATTAAGACTAGGGAAGAATCTCTCCTCTCAGTGACTGTCCACAAATGAATAACAGACCACGTGCTATGTATGTGTTAATACCTGCATGTGTGTGCTGATAATACTTCTAATTGTGTCAGAGACATGGATTCTGTAATACTATGTATTCTGTCATTTTAACGTGTGCAACCCGTTCTAACACAGTTATGATAATGCTAATGGTCTGTGTGTAGGAATGTGTGTGAGGTTATGTTTTGACAATGCATGTGTGGATGCAGATACA